>NW_026113585.1:0-16614 GCF_024323335.1 Lathyrus oleraceus
AGTATCTCTAAAAATTGAATGAGATTCTTCATATTGATGAAGCAGCATCTTAAACAGCAAAATCAGATTCTCTGTTCATATCGAAGCAGCATCTTATATGATAGAATTAAGACATTTCGAACAAGAAATGATACCTAATTGAATCTAAGGCTCTTCAAGGATACTAGAGCAGTATCTCTAAAAATTGAATGAGACTCTTCATATTGATGAAGCAGCATCCCAAACAGCAAAATTAGATTCTCTGTATCATATCGTAGCAGCATCTTATATGATAGAATTAAGACATTCCGAACAAGGGAATGATACCTTAATTGAATCTAAGACTCTTCAAGGATACTAGAGCAGTATCTCTAAAATTGAATGAGACTCTTCATATTAATGAAGCAGCATCTTAAACAGCAAAATGAGATTCTCTGTTTCATATCGAAGCAGCATCTTATATGATAGAATTGATATATTCGAACAAGAAAATGATACCTTAATTGAATCTAAGACTCTTCAAGGATACTAGAGCAGTATCTCTAAAAATTGAATGAGACTCTTCATATTGATGAAGCAGCATCCCAAACAGCAAAATTAGATTCTGTATTTCTATCGAAGCAGCATCTTCTATTGTAGAATTAAGACATTTCGAACTAGGTAATGATAACTTAATTGAATTTAAGACTCTTCAAAGACACTAGAGCAGTATCTCTAAAAATTGAATGAGATTCCTCATATTGATGAAGCAACATCTTAAACACCAAAATCAGATTCTTTGTTTCATATTGAAAAAGCATCTTATATGATAGAAATAAGACATTTCGAACAAGGTAATGAGACCTTAATTGAATATAAGGCTCTTCAAGGATACTAGAGCAGTATTTTTAAAAATTTAATGAGACTCTTCATATTGATGAAGCAGCATCCCAAACAGCAAAAATAGATTCTCTGTATCATATTGTAGCAGCATCTTATATGATAGAATTACAACATTCCGAACAAGGGAAGGATACCTTAATTGAATCTAAGACTCTTCAAGGATACTATAGCAGTGTCTCTAAAATTGAATGAGACTCTTCATATTAATGAGCAGCATCTTAAACAGCAAAATCAGATTCTCTCTTTCATATCGAAGCAGCATCTTATATGATAGAATTAAGACATTTCGAACAAGAGAATGATACCTTAATTGAATCTAAGGCTCTTCAAGGATACTATAGCAGTATCTCTAAAAATTGAATGAGACTCTTCATATTGATGAAGCAGCATCCCAAACACCAAAATTAGATTCTCTGTATCATATCGTAGCAGCATTTATATGATAGAATTAAGACCTTCCGAACAGGGAATGATACCGTAATTGAATCTAAGACTCTTCAATGATACTATAGAAGTATCTCTAAAAATTGAATGAGACTCTTCATATTGATGAAGCAGCATCTGAAACAGCAAAATGTGATTCTCTGTTTCATATCGAAGCAGCATCTTATATGATAGAATTAATATATTTCGAACAAGAGAATGATACCTTAATTGAATCTAAGACTCTTCAAGGATACTAGAGCAGTATCTCTAAAAATTGAATGAGACTCTTCATATTGATGAAGCAGCATCCCAAACAGCAAAATTAGATTCTCTGTATCATATCGAAGCAGCATCTTCTATTATAGAATTAAGACATTTCGAACAAGGTAATGATAACTTAATTGAATCTTAGGCTCTTCAAGGATACTAGAGCAGTATCTCTAAAAAATGAATGAGACTCTTCATATTGAAGATGCAGCATCCCAAACAGTAAAATCTGATTCTCTGTATCATACCGAATAAGCATCTTATATAATAGAATTAAGATATTCCGAACAAGGGAAGGATACCTTAATTGAATCTAAGACTCTTCAAGGATACTAGAGCAGTATCTCTAAAAATTGAATGAGACTCTTCATATTGATGAAGCAGCATCCCAAACAGCAAAATTAGATTCTCTGTATCATATCGAAGCAGCATCTTCTATTGTGAATTAAGACATTTCGAACTAGGTAATGATAACTTAATTGAATTTAAGACTCTTCAAAGACACTAGAGCAGTATCTCTAAAAATTGAATGAGATTCCTCATATTGATGATGCAACATCTTAAACACCAAAATCAGATTTTTTGTTTCATATTGAAAAAGCATCTTATATGATAGAAATAAGACATTTCGAACAAGGGTATGATGTCCTTAATTGAATATAGGCTCTTCAAGGATACTGGAGCAGTATTTAAAAAATTAATGAGACTCTTCATATTGATGAAGCAGCATCCCAACAGCAAAATTAGATTCTCTGTATCATATTGTAGCAGCATCTTATATGATAGAATTAAGACATTCCGAACAAGGAAGGATACCTTAATTGAATCTAAGACTCTTCAAGGATACTATAGCAGTGTCTCTAAAATTTGAATGAGACTCTTCATATTAATGAAGCAGCATCTTAAACAGCAAAATCAGATTCTCTATTTCATATCGAAGCAGCATCTTATATGATAGAATTAAGACATTTCGAACAAGAGAATGATACCTTAATTGAATCTAAGGCTCTTCAAGGATACTATAGCAGTATCTCTAAAAATTGAATGAGACTCTTCATATTGATGAAGCAGCATCCCAAACACCAAAATTAGATTCTCTGTATCATATCGTAGCAGCATTTTATATGATAGAATTAAGACCTTCGAACAAGGGAATGATACCGTAATTGAATCTAAGACTCTTCAATGATACTATAGAAGTATCTCTAAAAATTGAATGAGACTCTTCATATTGATGAAGCAGCATCTGAAACAGCAAAATGTGATTCTCTGTTCATATCGAAGCAGCATCTTATATGATAGAATTAATATATTTCGAACAAGAGAATGATACCTTAATTGAATCTAAGACTCTTCAAGGATACTAGAGCAGTATCTCTAAAAATTGAATGAGACTCTTCATATTGATGAAGCAGCATCCCAAACAGCAAAATTAGATTCTCTGTATCATATCGAAGCAGCATCTTATTATAGAATTAAGACATTTCGAACAAGGTAATGATAACTTAATTGAATCTTAGGCTCTTCAAGGATACTAGAGCAGTATCTCTAAAAAATGAATGAGACTCTTCATATTGAAGATGCAGCATCCCAAACAGTAAAATCTGATTCTCTGTATCATACCGAATAAGCATCTTATATAGAATTAAGATATTCCGAACAAGGGAATGATACCTTAATTGAATCTAAGACTCTTCAAAGACACTAGAGCAGTATCTCTAAAAATTGAATGACATTCTTCATATTGATGAGCAGCATCTTAAACAGCAAAATCAGATTCTCTGTTTCATATCGAAGCGGCATCTTATATGATAGAATTAAGACATTTCGAACAAGAGAATGATACTTAATTGAATCTAAGGCTCTTCAAGGATACTAGAGCAGTATCTCTAAAAATTGAATGAGACTCTTCATATTGATGAAGCAGCATCCCAAACAGCAAAATTAGATTCTCTGTATCATATCGTAGCAGCATCTTATACGATAGAATTAAGGCATTCCGAACAAGGGAATGATACCTTAATTGAATCTAAGACTCTTCAAGGATACTAGAGAAGTATCTCTAAAATTGAATGAGACTCTTCATATTAATGAAGCAGCATCTTAAACAGCAAAATGAGATTCTCTGTTTCATATCGAAGCAGCATCTTATATGATAGAATTGATATATTTCGAACAAGAAAATGATACCTTAATTGAATCTAAGACTCTTCAAGGATACTAGAGCAGTATCTCTAAAAATTGAAGGAGACTCTTCATATTGATGAAGCAGCATCCCAAACAGCAAAATTAGATTCTCTGTATCATATCGAAGCAGCATCTTCTATTGTAGAATTAAGACATTTCGAACTAGGTAATGATAACTTAATTGAATTAAGACTCTTCAAAGACACTAGAGCAGTATCTCTAAAAATTGAATGAGATTCCTCATATTGATGATGCAACATCTTAAACACCAAAATCAGATTCTTTGTTTCATATTGAAAAAGCATCTTATATGATAGAAATAAGACATTTCGAACAAGGTAATGAGACCTTAATTGAATATAAGGCTCTTCAAGGATACTGGAGCAGTATTTTTAAAAATTTAATGAGACTCTTCATATTGATGAAGCAGCATCCCAAACAGCAAAATTAGATTCTCTGTATCATATTGTAGCAGCATCTTATATGATAGAATTAAGACATTCCGAACAAGGGAAGGATACCTTAATTGAATCTAAGACTCTTCAAGGATACTATAGCAGTGTCTCTAAAATTTGAATGAGACTCTTCATATTAATGAAGCAGCATCTTAAACAGCAAAATCAGATTCTCTATTTCATATCGAAGCAGCATCTTATATGATAGAATTAAGACATTTCGAACAAGAGAATGATACCTTAATTGAATCTAAGGCTCTTCAAGGATACTATAGCAGTATCTCTAAAAATTGAATGAGACTCTTCATATTGATGAAGCAGCATCCCAAACACCAAAATTAGATTCTCTGTATCATATCGTAGCAGCATTTTATATGATAGAATTAAGACCTTCCGAACAAGGGAATGATACCGTAATTGAATCTAAGACTCTTCAATGATACTATAGAAGTATCTCTAAAAATTGAATGAGACTCTTCATATTGATGAAGCAGCATCTGAAACAGCAAAATGTGATTCTCTGTTTCATATCGAAGCAGCATCTTATATGATAGAATTAATATATTTCGAACAAGAGAATGATACCTTAATTGAATCTAAGACTCTTCAAGGATACTAGAGCAGTATCTCTAAAAATTGAATGAGACTCTTCATATTGATGAAGCAGCATCCCAAACAGCAAAATTAGATTCTCTGTATCATATCGAAGCAGCATCTTCTATTATAGAATTAAGACATTTCGAACAAGGTAATGATAACTTAATTGAATCTTAGGCTCTTCAAGGATACTAGAGCAGTATCTCTAAAAAATGAATGAGACTCTTCATATTGAAGATGCAGCATCCCAAACAGTAAAATCTGATTCTCTGTATCATACCGAATAAGCATCTTATATAATAGAATTAAGATATTCCGAACAAGGGAATGATACCTTAATTGAATCTAAGACTCTTCAAAGACACTAGAGCAGTATCTCTAAAAATTGAATGACATTCTTCATATTGATGATGCAGCATCTTAAACAGCAAAATCAGATTCTCTGTTTCATATCGAAGCGGCATCTTATATGATAGAATTAAGACATTTCGAACAAGAGAATGATATCTTAATTGAATCTAAGGCTCTTCAAGGATACTAGAGCAGTATCTCTAAAAATTGAATGAGACTCTTCATATTGATGAAGCAGCATCCCAAACAGCAAAATTAGATTCTCTGTATCATATCGTAGCAGCATCTTATACGATAGAATTAAGGCATTCCGAACAAGGGAATGATACCTTAATTGAATCTAAGACTCTTCAAGGATACTAGAGAAGTATCTCTAAAAATTGAATGAGACTCTTCATATTAATGAAGCAGCATCTTAAACAGCAAAATGAGATTCTCTGTTTCATATCGAAGCAGCATCTTATATGATAGAATTGATATATTTCGAACAAGAAAATGATACCTTAATTGAATCTAAGACTCTTCAAGGATACTAGAGCAGTATCTCTAAAAATTGAAGGAGACTCTTCATATTGATGAAGCAGCATCCCAAACAGCAAAATTAGATTCTCTGTATCATATCGAAGCAGCATCTTCTATTGTAGAATTAAGACATTTCGAACTAGGTAATGATAACTTAATTGAATTTAAGACTCTTCAAAGACACTAGTGCAGTATCTCTAAAAATTGAATGAGATTCCTCATATTGATGATGCAACATCTTAAACACCAAAATCAGATTCTTTGTTTCATATTGAAAAAGCATCTTATATGATAGAAATAAGACATTTCGAACAAGGTAATGAGACCTTAATTGAATATAAGGCTCTTCAAGGATACTGGAGCAGTATTTTTAAAAATTTAATGAGACTCTTCATATTGATGAAGCAGCATCCCAAACAGCAAAATTAGATTCTCTGTATCATATTGTAGCAGCATCTTATATGATAGAATTACAACATTCCGAACAAGGGAAGGATACCTTAATTGAATCTAAGACTCTTCAAGGATACTAGAGCAGTATCTCTAAAATTTGAATGAGACTCTTCATATTAATGAAGCAGCATCTTAAACAGCAAAATCAGATTCTCTATTTCATATCGAAGTAGCATCTTATATGATAGAATTAAGACATTTCGAACAAGAGAATGATACCTTAATTGAATCTAAGGCTCTTCAAGGATACTATAGCAGTATCTCTAAAAATTGAATGAGACTCTTCATATTGATGAAGCAGCATCCCAAACACCAAAATTAGATTCTCTGTATCATATCGTAGCAGCATTTTATATGATAGAATTAAGACCTTCCGAACAAGGGAATGATACCGTAATTGAATCTAAGACTCTTCAATGATACTATAGAAGTATCTCTAAAAATTGAATGAGACTCTTCATATATTGATGAAGCAGCATCTGAAACAGCAAAATGAGATTCTCTGTTTCATATCGAAGCAACATCTTATATGATAGAATTAATATTTCGAACAAGAGAATGATACCTTAATTGAATCTAAGACTCTTCATGGATACTAGAGCAGTATCTCTAAAATTGAATGAGACTCTTCATATTGATGAAGCAGCATCCCAAACAGCAAAATTAGATTCTCTGTATCATATCGAAGCAGCATCTTCTATTATAGAATTAAGACATTTCGAACAAGGTAATGATAACTTAATTGGATCTTAGGCTCTTCAAGGATACTAGAGCAGTATCTCTAAAAATGAATGAGACTCTTCATATTGAAGATGCAGCATCCCAAACAGTAAAATCTGATTCTCTGTATCATACCGAATAAGCATCTTATATAATAGAATTAAGATATTCCGAACAAGGGAATGATACCTTAATTGAATCTAAGACTCTTCAAAGACACTAGAGCAGTATCTCTAAAAATTGAATGAGATTCTTCATATTGATGATGCAGCATCTTAAACAGCAAAATCAGATTCTCTGTTTCATATCGAAGCGGCATTTTATATGATAGAATTAAGACATTTCGAACAAGAGAATGATATCTTAATTGAATCTAAGGCTCTTCAAGGATACTAGAGCAGTATCTCTAAAAATTGAATGAGACTATTCATATTGATGAAGCAGCATCCCAAACTGCAAAATTAGATTCTCTGTATCATATCGTAGCAACATCTTATACGATTGAATTAAGGCATTCCGAACAAGGGAATGATACCTTAATTGAATCTAAGACTCTTCAAGGATACTAGAGAAGTATCTCTAAAAATTGAATGAGACTCTTCATATTAATGAAGCAGCATCTTAAACAGCAAAATGAGATTCTCTGTTTCATATCGAAGCAGCATCTTATATGATAGAATTGATATTTCGAACAAGAAAATGATACCTTAATTGAATCTAAGACTCTTCAAGGATACTAGAGCAGTATCTCTAAAAATTGAATGAGACTCTTCGTATTGATGAAGCAGCATCCCAAACAGCAAAATTAGATTCTCTGTATCATATTGTAGCAGCATCTTATATGATAGAATTAAGACATTCCGAACAAGGGAAGGATACCTTAATTGAATCTAAGACTCTTCAAGGATACTAAAGCAGTATCTCTAAAATTGAATGAGACTCTTCATATTAATGAAGCAGCATCTTAAAACGCAAAATGAGATTCTATTTCATATCGAAGCAGCATCTTATATGATAGAATTAATATTTCCGAACAAGAGAATGATACCTTAATTGAATCTAAGACTCTTCAAGGATACTAGAGCAGTATCTCTAAAAATTGAATGAGATTCTTCATATTGATGAAGCAGCATCCCAAACAGCAAAATTAGATTCTCTGTATCATATCGAAGCAGCATCTTCTGTTGTGAATTAAGACATTTCGAACTAGGAATGATAACTTAATTGAATTTAACTCTTCAAATACTAGAGCAGTATCTCTAAAATTGAATGAGATTCCTTATATTGATGAAGCAACATCTTAACAGCAAAATGAGATTCTCTGTTTCATATCGAAGCAGCATCTTATATGATAGAATTGATATATTTCGAACAAGAAAATGATACCTTAATTGAATCTAAGACTCTTCAAGGATACTAGAGCAGTATCTCTAAAAATTGAATGAGACTCTTCGTATTGATGAAGCAGCATCCCAAACAGCAAAATTAGATTCTCTGTATCATATTGTAGCAGCATCTTATATGATAGAATTAAGACATTCCGAACAAGGAAGGATACCTTAATTGAATCTAAGACTCTTCAAGGATACTAAGCAGTATCTCTAAAATTGAATGAGACTCTTCATATTAATGAAGCAGCATCTTAAACAGCAAAATGAGATTCTCTATTTCATATCGAAGCAGCATCTTATATGATAGAATTAATATATTTCGAACAAGAGAATGATACCTTAATTGAATCTAAGACTCTTCAAGGATACTAGAGCAGTATCTCTAAAAATTGAATGAGATTCTTCATATTGATGAAGCAGCATCCCAAACAGCAAAATTAGATTCTCTGTATCATATCGAAGCAGCATCTTCTATGTGAATTAAGACATTTCGAACTAGGTAATGATAACTTAATTGAATTTAAGACTCTTCAAAGACACTAGAGCAGTATCTCTAAAAATTGAATGAGATTCCTCATATTGATGATGCAACATCTTAAACACCAAAATCAGATTCTTTGTTTCATATTGAAAAAGCATCTTATATGATAGAAATAAGACATTTCGTACAAGGTAATGAGACCTTAATTGAATCTAAGGCTCTTCAAGGATACTGGAGCAGTATTTTAAAAATTAATGAGACTCTTCATATTGATGAAGCAGCATCCCAAACAGCAAAATTAGATTCTCTGTATCATATTGTAGCAGCATCTTATATGATAGAATTAAGACATTCGAACAAGGGAAGGATACCTTAATTAGAATCTAAGACTCTTCAAGGATACTAGAGCAGTGTTCTAAAATTTGAATGAGACTCTTCATATTAATGAAGCAGCATCTTAAACAGCAAAATCAGATTCTCTATTTCATATCGAAGCAGCATCTATATGATAGAATTAAGACATTTCGAACAAGAGAATGATACCTTAATTGAATCTAAGGCTCTTCAAGGATACTATGCAGTATCTCTAAAAATTGAATGAGACTCTTCATATGATGAAGCAGCATCCCAAACACCAAAATTAGATTCTCTGTATCATATCGAAGCAGCATTTTATATGATAGAATTAAGACCTTCGAACAAGGGAATGATACCGTAATTGAATCTAAGACTCTTCAAGGATACTATAGCGTATCTCTAAAAATGAATGAGACTTTCATATTGATGAAGCAGCATCCCAAACACCAAAATTAGATTCTCTGTATCATATCGTAGCAGCATTTATATGATAGAATTAAGACCTTCCGAACAGGGAATGATACCGTAATTGAATCTAAGACTCTTCAATGATACTATAGAAGTATCTCTAAAAATTGAATGAGACTCTTCATATTGATGAAGCAGCATCTGAAACAGCAAAATGAGATTCTCTGTTTCATATCGAAGCAGCATCTTATATGATAGAATTAATATATTTCGAACAAGAGAATGATACCTTAATTGAATCTAAGACTCTTCAAGGATACTAGAGCAGTATCTCAAAAAATTGAATGAGACTCTTCATATTGATGAAGCAGCATCCCAAACAGCAAAATTAGATTCTCTGTATCATATCGAAGCAGCATCTTCTATTATAGAATTAAGACATTTCGAACAAGGTAATGATAACTTAATTGAATCTTAGGCTCTTCAAGGATACTAGAGCAGTATCTCTAAAAATGAATGAGACTCTTCATATTGAAGATGCAGCATCCCAAACAGTAAAATCTGATTCTCTGTATCATACCGATAAGCATCTTATATAATAGAATTAAGATATTCGAACAAGGGATGATACCTTAATTGAATCTAAGACTCTTCAAAGACACTAGAGCAGTATCTCTAAAAATTGAATGACATTCTTCATATTGATGATGCAGCATCTTAAACAGCAAAATCAGATTCTCTGTTTCATATCGAAGCGGCATCTTATATGATAGAATTAAGACATTTCGAACAAGAGAATGATATCTTAATTGAATCTAAGGCTCTTCAAGGATACTAGAGCAGTATCTCTAAAAATTGAATGAGACTCTTCATATTGAGGAAGCAGCATCCTAAACAGCAAAATTAGATTCTCTGTATCATATCGTAGCAGCATCTTATATGATAGAATTAAGGCATTCCGAACAAGGGAATGATACCTTAATTGAATCTAAGACTCTTCAAGGATACTAGAGAAGTATCTCTAAAAATTGAATGAGACTCTTCATATTAATGAAGCAGCATCTTAAACAGCAAAATGAGATTCTCTGTTTCATATCGAAGCAGCATCTTATATGATAGAATTGATATATTTCGAACAAGAAAATGATACCTTAATTGAATCTAAGACTCTTCAAGGATACTAGAGCAGTATCTCTAAAAATTGAAGGAGACTCTTCATATTGATGAAGCAGCATCCCAAACAGCAAAATTAGATTCTCTGTATCATATCGAAGCAGCATCTTCTATTGTAGAATTAAGACATTTCGAACTAGGTAATGATAACTTAATTGAATTTAAGACTCTTCAAAGACACTAGTGCAGTATCTCTAAAAATTGAATGAGATTCCTCATATTGATGATGCAACATCTTAAACACCAAAATCAGATTCTTTGTTTCATATTGAAAAAGCATCTTATATGATAGAAATAAGACATTTCGAACAAGGTAATGAGACCTTAATTGAATATAAGGCTCTTCAAGGATACTGGAGCAGTATTTTTAAAAATTTAATGAGACTCTTCATATTGATGAAGCAGCATCCCAAACAGCAAAATTAGATTCTCTGTATCATATTGTAGCAGCATCTTATATGATAGAATTAAGACATTCCGAACAAGGGAAGGATACCTTAATTGAATCTAAGACTCTTCAAGGATACTAGAGCAGTATCTCTAAAATTTGAATGAGACTCTTCATATTAATGAAGCAGCATCTTAAACAGCAAAATCAGATTCTCTATTTCATATCGAAGTAGCATCTTATATGATAGAATTAAGACATTTCGAACAAGAGAATGATACCTTAATTGAATCTAAGGCTCTTCAAGGATACTATAGCAGTATCTCTAAAAATTGAATGAGACTCTTCATATTGATGAAGCAGCATCCCAAACACCAAAATTAGATTCTCTGTATCATATCGTAGCAGCATTTTATATGATAGAATTAAGACCTTCCGAACAAGGGAATGATAACGTAATTGAATCTAAGACTCTTCAATGATACTATAGAAGTATCTCTAAAAATTGAATGAGACTCTTCAAATTGATGAAGCAGCATCTGAAACAGCAAAATGAGATTCTCTGTTTCATATCGAAGCAGCATCTTATATGATAGAATTAATATATTTCGAACAAGAGAATGATACCTTAACTGAATCTAAGACTCTTCATGGATACTAGAGCAGTATCTCTAAAAATTGAATGAGACTCTTCATATTGATGAAGCAGCATCCCAAACAGCAAAATTAGATTCTCTGTATTATATCGAAGCACCATCTTCTATTATAGAATTAAGACATTTCGAACAAGCTAATGATAACTTAATTGGATCTTAGGCTCTTCAAGGATACTAGAGCAGTATCTCTAAAAAATGAATGAGACTCTTCATATTGAAGATGCAGCATCCCAAACAGTAAAATCTGATTCTCTGTATCATACTGAATAAGCATCTTATATGATAGAATTAAGATATTCCGAACAAGGGAATGATACCTTAATTGAATCTAAGACTCTTTAAAGACACTAGAGCAGTATCTCTAAAAATTGAATGAGATTCTTCATATTGATGATGCAGCATCTTAAACAGCAAAATCATATTCTCTGTTTCATATCGAAGCGGCATCTTATATGATAGAATTAAGACATTTCGAACAAGAGAATGATATCTTAATTGAATCTAAGGCTCTTCAAGGATACTAGAGCAGTATCTCTAAAAATTGAATGAGACTCTTCATATTGATGAAGCAGCATCCCAAACACCAAAATTAGATTCTCTGTATCATATCGTAGCAGCATCTTATACGATAGAATTAAGGCATTCCGAACAAGGGAATGATACCTTAATTGAATCTAAGACTCTTCAAGGATACTAGAGAAGTATCTCTAAAAATTGAATGAGACTCTTCATACTAATGAAGCAGCATCTTAAACAGCAAAATGAGATTCTCTGTTTCATATCTAAGCAGCATCTTATATGATAGAATTGATATATTTCGAACAAGAGAATGATACCTTAATTTAATCTAAGACTCTTCAAGGATACTAGAGAAGTATCTCTAAAAATTGAAGGAGACTCTTCATATTGATGAAGCAGCATCCCAAACAGCAAAATTAGATTCTCTGTATCATATTGAAGCAGCATTTTCTATTATAGAATTAAGACATTTCGAACAAGGTAATGATAACTTAATTGAATCTAAGGCTCTTCAAGGATACTAGAGCAGTATCTCTAAAAATTGAATGAGACTCTTCATATTGATGATGCAGCATCTCAAACAATAAAATGTGATTCTCTGTATCATACCGAAGCAGCATCTTATATGATAGAATTAAGATATTCCGAACAAGGGAATGATACCTTAATTGAATCTAAGACTCTTCAAAGACACTAGAGCAGTATCTCTAAAAATTGAATAAGATTCTTCATATTGATGATGCAACATCTTAAATAGCAAATTCAGATTCTCTGTTTCATATCGAAGCAGCATCTTATATGATAGAATTATGACATTCCGAACAAGAGAATGATACCTTAACTGAATCTAAGTCTCTTCAAGGATACTAGAGCAGTATTTCTTAAAATTGAATGAGACTCTTCATATTGATGAAGCAGCATTCCAAACAGCGAAATTAGATTCTCTGTATCATATCGTAGCAGCATCTTATATGATAGAATTAAGACATTCCGAACAATGAAATGATACCTTAATTGAATCTAAGACTCTTCAAGGATACTAGAGAAGAATCTCTAAAAATTGAATGAGACTCTTCATATTAATGAAGCATCATCTTAAACAGCAAAATGAGATTCTCTGTTTCATATCGAAGCAGCATCTTATATGATAGAATTAAGATATTTCGAACAAGAGAATGATACCTTAATTGAATCTAAGACTCTTCAAGGATACTGGAGCAATATCTCTAAAAATTGAATGAGACTCTTCATATTGGTGAAGCAGCATCCCAAATAGCAAAATTAGATATTCAGTATCACATCGAAGCAACATCTTCTATTATAGAGTTAAGACATTTCGAACAAGGTAATGATAACTTAATTGAATCTAAGGCTCTTCAAGGATACTAGAGCAGTATCTCTAAAAATTGAATGAGATTCTTCATATTGATGATGATGCATCTCAAACAGTAAAATGTGATTCTTTGTATCATATCGAAGCAGCATCTTATATGATAGAATTAAGATATTCCGAACAAGGGAATGATACCTTAATTGAATCTAAGACTCTTCAAAGACACTAGGGCAGTATCTCTAAAAATTGAATGAGATTCTTCATATTGATGATGCAACATCTTAAACAGCAAAATCAGATTCTTGTTTCATACCGAAAAAGCATCTTATATGATAGAATTAAGACATTTCGAACAAGGTAATGATACCTTAATAGAATATAAGGCTCTTCAAGGATACTAGAGCAGTATCTCTAAAAATTGAATGAGACTCTTCGTATTGATGAAGCAGCATCTCAAACAGTGAAATGTGATTCTCTGTATCATCTCGAAGCAGCATCTTATATGATAGAATTAAGATATTCCGAACATGGAATGATACCTTAATTGAATCTAAGACTCTTCAAGACACTTAGCGCAGTATCTCTAAAAAATTGAATGAGACTTTCATATTGATGATGCAGCATCTTAAGCAGCCAAAATCATATTCTCTGTTTCATACGAAAGCATCTTATACGATAGAATTACGACATTCGAACAAGGGTAATGATACCTTAATTGAATATAAGGCTTATCAAGGTACTAGAGCGTATCTCTAAAAATTTGAATGAGACTCTTCATATTATGAAGCAGCATCTAAACAGCCAAATTAGATTCTCTATTCATATCGAAGCAGCATCTTATATGATAGAATTAATATATTTCGAACAAGAGAATGATACCTTAATTGAATCTAAGACTCTTCAAGGATACTAGAGCAGTATCTCTAAAAATTGAATGAGACTCTTCATATTGATGAAGCAGCATCCCAAACAGCAAAATTAGATTCTCTGTATCATATCGAAGCAGTATCTTCTATTGTAGAATTAAGACATTTCGAACAAGGTAATGATAACTTAATTGAATCTAAGGCTCGTCAAGGATACTAGAGCAGTATCTCTAAAAATTGAATGAGATTCCTCATATTGATGATGCAACATCTCAAATAGTCAAATCTGATTCTCTCTATCATACCGAAGCAACATCTTATATGATAGAATTAAGATATTCCGAACATGGGAATGATACCTTAATTGAATCTAAGACTCTTCAAAGACACTACAACAGTATCTCTAAAAATTGAATGAGATTCCTCATATTGATGATGCAACATCTTAAACAACAAAATCAGATTCTTTGTTTCATATCGAAAAAGCATCTTATATGAAAGAATTAAGACATTTCGAACAAGGTAATGATACCTTAATTGAATATAAGGCTCTTCAAGGATACTGGAGTCGTATCTCTAAAAATTGAATGAGACTCTTCATATTGATGAAGCAGCATCCCAAACAGCAAAATTAGATTCTCTGTATCATATTGTAGTAGCATCTTATATGATAGAATTAAGACATTCCGAACAAGGGAAGGATACCTTAATTGAATCTAAGACTCTTCAAGGATACTAGAGCAGTATCTCTAAAATTTGAATGAGACTCTTCATATTAATGAAACAGCATCTTAAACAGCAAAATGAGATTTCTCTATTTCATATCGAAGCAACATCTATATGATAGAATTAATATATTTCGAACAGAGAATGATACCTTATTGAATCTAAGACTCTTCAAGGATACTAGAGCGGTATCTCTAAAAATTGAATGAGACTCTTCATATTGATGAAGCAGCATCCCAAACAGCAAAATTAGATTCTCTGTATCATATCGAAGCAGCATCTTATATTATAGAATTAAGACATTTCGAACAAGGGAATGATACCTTAATTGAATCTAAAGCTCTTCAAGGATACTAGAGCAGTATCTCTAAAAATTGAATGAGACTCTTCATATTAATGATGCAGCATCTCAAACATTAAAATGAGATTCTCTGTATCATATCGAAGCAACATCTTATATGATAGAATTAAGACATTCCGAACAAGGAACTGATACCTTAATTGAATCTAAGACTCTTCAAAGACACTAGAGCAGTATCTCTAAAAATTGAATGAGATTCTTCATATTGATGATGCAGCATCTTAAACAGCAAAATCAGATTCTCTGTTTCATATCAAAGCAGCATCTTATATGATAGAATTAAGACATTTCGAACAAGGTAATGATACCTGTAATGAATCTAAGGCTCTTCAAGGATACTAGAGAAGTATCTCTAAAAATTGAATGAGACTCTTCATATTAATGAAGCAGCATCCCAAACAGCAAAATTAGATTCTCTGTATCATATTGTAGCAACATCTTATATGATAGAATTAAGACATCCGAACAAGGGAAGGATACCTTAATTGAATCTAAGACTCTTCAAGGATACTAGAGCAGTATCTCTAAAATTTGAATGAGACTCTTTATTAATGAAGCAGCATCTTAAACAGCAAAAATGAGATTCTCTATTTCATATCGAAGCAGCAACTTATTATATGATAGAATTAATATATTTCGAACAAGGAAATGATACCTTAATTGAATCTAAGACTCTTCAAAGACATAGAGCAGTATCTCTAAAAATTGAATGAGATTCTTCATATTGATGATGCATCATCTTAAACAGCAAAATCAGATTCTCTGTTTCATATCAAAGCCGCATCTTATATGATAGAATTAAGACATTTCGAACAAGTGGTGATGACCTTAATTGAATCTAAGGCTCTTCAAGGATACTAGAGCAGTATCTCTAAAAATTGAATGAGACTCTTCATATTAATGAAGCAGCATCCCAAACTGCACAAAATTAGATTCTCTGTATCATATTGTAGCAGCATCTTATATGATAGAATTAAGACATTTCGAACAAGGGAAGGATAGCTTAATTGAATCTATGACTCTTCAGGATACTAGAGCAGTATCTCTAAAATTTGAATGAGACTCTCATATTAATGAAGCACATCTTAAATAGACAAATGAGATTCTCTATTTCAT
>NW_026113586.1:0-16380 GCF_024323335.1 Lathyrus oleraceus
ATTGTGTGAATGATAATGATGTTATTGTCAAACCTATGAAATTTGATTGAATAATGTGAATGATGAGATGTTTTTTCTAAACCTATGACATTTGATTGAATTGTGTGAATGATGAAATGTTGTTGTTAAACCTATGAAATTTGATTGAATTGTGTGAATGATGAAAATGTTGATGTTAACCTATGAAATTTGATTGAATTGTGCGAATGATGAAAATGTTGTTGTTAAACCAATGAAATTTGATTGAATTGTTGAATGATGAAACGTTGATGTTAAACCTATGAAATTTAATTGAATTGTGTGAATGATGAAAACGTTGATGTTAAACATATGAAATTTGATTGAATAATGCGAATGATGAAGATGTTGTGTTAAACCTATGAAATTTGATTGAATTGTGTAAATGATGAAAATATTGTTGTTAAACCCTTAAATTTGATTGAATTGTGTGAGTGATGAAAATGTTGTTGTTAAACCTATGAAATTTGATTGAATTGTGTGAATGATGAAATTTGATGTTAAACCTATGAAATTTGTTTGAATTGTGCGAATGATGCAAATGTTGTTGTTAAACCCATGAAATTTGATTGAATTGTGTGAATGATGAAAACATTGATGTTAAACCTATGAATTTAATTGAATTGTGTGAATGATGAAAAATGTTGTTGTTAAACCCATGATATTTGATTGAATTGTGTGAATGATGAAAACGTTGATCTTAAACCTATGAAATTTGATTGAATTGTGTGAATGATGAAAATTTGATGCTAAACCCATGAATTTGATTGAATTGTGCGAATGATGAAGAAATGTTGTTGTTAACCTATGAAATTTGATTGACAAGTGTGAATGATGCAAATGTTGTTGTTAAACCCATGAATTTTGATTGAATTGTGTGAATGATAATGATGTTATTGTCAAACCTATGAAATTTGATGAAATTGTGTGAATGATGAAAATGTTGTTGTTAAACCGATGAAATTTGATTGAATTGTGTGAATGATGAAAATGTTGTTGTTAAACCTATGAAATTTGATTGAATTGTGTGAATGATGAAAACGTTGATGTTAACCTATGAAATTTGATTGATTTGTGCATGATGAAAAATGTTGTTGTTAAACCCATGAATTTGATTGAATTGTGTGAATGATGAAATTGTTGATGTTAAACTTATGAATTTTGATTGAATTGTGCGAATGATGCAAATGTTGATGTTAAACCTATGAATTTTGATTGAATGTGCGAATGATAAAGAAAATGTTGTTGTTAAACCTATGAAATTGATTGAATATGTGAATGATGAAGATGTTGTTGTTAAACCTATGACATTTGATTGAATTGTGTGAATGATGAAAATGTTGTTGTTAAACCTATGACATTTGATGATTGAATGTGTGAATGATGAAAACGTTGATGTTAAACATATGAAATTTGATTTAATTGTGTGGATGATGAAAATGTTGAGTTAAACCTATGAAATTTGATTGAATGGTGCGAATGATGAAAATGTTGTTGTTAAACCTATGAATTTGATTGAATAATGTGAATGATGAAAATGTTGTTGTTAAACCCATGATATTTGATTGAATTGTGTGAATGATGAAATGTTGATCTTAAACCTATGACATTTGATTGAATTGTGTGAATGATGAAATATTGATGTTAAACCCATGAAATTTGATTGAATTGTGCGAATGATGAAGAAAATGTTGTTGTTAACCTATGAAATTAGATTCAATTGTGTGAATGATGAAGATGTTGTTGTTAAACCTATGAAATTAGATTGAATTGTGTGAATGATGAAAATGTTGTTGTTAAACCCATGAAATTTGATTAAATTGTGTGAATGATAATGATGTTATTGTCAAACCTATGAAATTTGATTGAATAATGTGAATGATGAAGATGTTGTTGCTAAACCTATGACATTTGATTGAATTGTGTGAATGATGAAAATGTTGTTGTTAAACCTATGAAATTTGATTGAATTGTGTGAATGATGAAAATGTTGATGTTGAACCTATGAAATTTGATTGAATTGTGCGAATGATGCAAATGTTGTTGTTAAACCAATGAAATTTGATTGAATTGTTTGAATGATGAAAACGTTGATGTTAAACCTATGAAATTTATTGAATTGTGTGAATGATGAAAACGTTGATGTTAAACATATGAAATTTGATTGAATAATGCGAATGATGAAGATGTTGTTGTTAAACCTATGAAATTTGATTGAATTGTGTAAATGATGAAAATATTGTTGTTAAACCCATTAAATTTGATTGAATTGTGTGAGTGATGAAAATGTTGTTGTTAAACCTATGAAATTTGATTGAATTGTGTGAATGATGAAAATGTTGATGTTAAACCTATGAAATTTGTTTGAATTGTGCGAATGATGCAAATGTTGTTGTTAAACCCATGAAATTTGATTGAATTGTGTGAATGATGAAAACATTGATGTTAAACCTATGAAATTTAATTGAATTGTGTGAATGATGAAAAATGTTGTTGTTAAACCCATGATATTTGATTGAATTGTGTGAATGATGAAAACGTTGATCTTAAACCTATGAAATTTGATTGAATTGTGTGAATGATGAAAATATTGATGCTAAACCCATGAAATTTGATTGAATTGTGCGAATGATGAAGAAAATGTTGTTGTTAAACCTATGAAATTTGATTGACAAGTGTGAATGATGCAAATGTTGTTGTTAAACCCATTAAATTTGGTTGAATTGTGTGAATGATAATGATGTTATTGTCAAACCTATGAAATTTGATGAAATTGTGTGAATGATGAAAATGTTGTTGTTAAACCGATGAAATTTGATTGAATTGTGTGAATGATGAAAATGTTGTTGTTAAACCTATGAAATTTGATTGAATTGTGTGAATGATGAAACGTTGATGTTCAACCTATGAAATTTGATTGAATTGTGTGCATGATGAAAAATGTTGTTGTTAAACCCATGAAATTTGATTGAGTTGTGTGAATGATGAAATTGTTGATGTTAAACTTATGAATTTTGATTGAATTGTGCGAATGATGCAAATGTTGATGTTAAACCTATGAAATTTGATTGAATGGTGCGAATGATAAAGAAAATGTTGTTGTTAAACCTATGAAATTTGATTGAATAATGTGAATGATGAAGATGTTGTTGCTAAACCTATGACATTTGATTGAATTGTGTGAATGATGAAAATGTTGTTGTTAAACCTATGACATTTGATTGAATTGTGTGAATGATGAAAATGTTGATGTTAAACATATGAAATTTGATTTAATTGTGTGGATGATGAAAATGTTGAAGTTAAACCTATGAAATTTGATTGAATGGTGCGAATGATGAAGAAAATGTTGTTGTTAAACCTATGAAATTTGATTGAATAATGTGAATGATGAAAATTGTTGTTGTTAAACCCATGATATTTGATTGAATTGTGTGAATGATGAAAATGTTGATCTTAAACCTATGACATTTGATTGAATTGTGTGAATGATGAAAATATTGATGTTAACCCATGAAATTTGATTGAATTGTGCGAATGATGAAGAAAATGTTGTTGTTAAACCTATGAAATTAGATTGAATTGTGTGAATGATGAAGATGTTGTTGTTAAACCTATGAAATTAGATTAAATTGTGTGAATGATGAAAATGTTGTTGTTAAACCCATGAAATTTGATTAAATTGTGTGAATGATAATGATTTATTGTCAAACCTATGAATTTGATTGAATAATGTGAATGATGAAGATGTTGTTGCTAAACCTATGACATTTGATTGAATTGTGTGAATGATGAAAATGTTGTTGTTAAACCTATGAAATTTGATTGAATTGTGTGAATGATGAAAATGTTGATGTTGAACCTATGAAATTTGATTGAATTGTGCGAATGATGCAAATGTTGTTGTTAAACCATGAAATTTGATTGAATTATTTGAATGATGAAAACGTTGATGTTAAACCTATGAAATTTAATTGAATTGTGTGAATGATGAAAATGTTGATGTTAAACCATGAAAATTTGATTGAATAATGCGAATGATGAAGATGTTGTTGTTAAACCTATGAAATTTGATTGAATTGTGTAATGATGAAAATATTGTTGTTAAACCCATGAAATTTGATTGAATTGTGTGAATGATGAAAATGTTGTTGTTAAACCTATGAAATTTGATTGAATTGTGTGAATGATGAAAATGTTGATGTTAAACCTATGAAATTTGTTTGAATTGTGTGCATGATGACAAATGTTGTTGTTAAACCCATGAAATTTGATTGAGTTGTGTGAATGATGAAAACGTTGATGTTAAACTTTTGAATTTTGATTGAATTCTGCGAATGATGAAAAATGTTGTTGTTAAACCATGATATTTGATTGAATTGTGTGAATGATGAAAACGTTGATCTTAAACCTATGAAATTTGATTGAATTGTGTGAATGATGAAATATTGATGTTAAACCCATGAAATTTGATTGAATTGTGCGAATGATGAAAATGTTGTTGTTAAACCTATGAAATTTGATTGAAAGTGTGAATGATGCAAATGTTGTTGTTAAACCCATTAAATTTGGTTGAATTGTGTGAATGATAATGATGTTATTGTCAAACCTATGAAATTTGATTAAATTGTGTGAATGATGAAATGTTGTTGTTAAACCTATGAATTTGATTGAATTGTGTGAATGATGAAATGTTGTTGTTAAACCTATGAAATTTGATTGAATTGTGTGAATGATGAAAACGTTGATGTTCAACCTATGAAATTTGATTGAATTGTGTGAATGATGAAAATGTTGATGTTGAACCTATGAAAATTGATTGAATTGTGCGAATGATGAAATTGTTGATGTTAAACTTATGAATTTTGATTGAATTGTGCGAATGATGAAATGTTGATGTTAAACCTATGAAATTTGATTGAATGGTGCGAATGATAAAGAAATGTTGTTGTTAAACCTATGAAATTTGATTGAATAATGTGAATGATGAAGATGTTGTTGTTAAACCTATGAAATTTGATTGAATTGTGTGAATGATGAAAATGTTGTTGTTAAACCTATGACATTTGATTGAATTGTGTGAATGATGAAAACGTTGATGTTAACCTATGAATTTGATTTAATTGTGTGGATGATGAAATGTTGAAGTTAAACCTATGAAATTTGATTGAATGGTGCGAATGATGAAAAAATGTTGTTGTTAAACCTATGAATTTGATTGAATAATGTGAATGATGAAAATGTTGTTGTTAAACCCATGATATTTGATTGAATTGTGTGAATGATGAAATGTTGATCTTAAACCTATGACATTTGATTGAATTGTGTGAATGATGAAAATATTGATGTTAAACCATGAAATTTGATTGAATTGTGCGAATGATGAAGAAAATGTTGTTGTTAAACCTATGAAATTTGATTGAATTGTGTGAATGATGAAGATGTTGTTGTTAAACCTATGAAATTTGATTAATTGTGTGAATGATGAAAATGTTGTTGTTAAACCCATGAAATTTGATTAAATTGTGTGAATGATAATGATGTTATTGTCAAACCTATGAAATTTGATTGAATAATGTGAATGATGAAGATGTTGTTGTTAAACCTATGACATTTGATTGAATTGTGTGAATGATGAAAATGTTGTTGTTAAACCTATGAAATTTGATTGAATTGTGTGAATGATGAAAATGTTGATGTTAACCTATGAAATTTGATTGAATTGTGCGAATGATGCAAATGTTGTTGTTAAACCATGAAATTTGATTGAATTATTTGAATGATGAAAACGTTGATGTTAAACCTATGAAATTTAATTGAATTGTGTGAATGATGAAAATGTTGATGTTAAACATATGAAATTTGATTGAATTGTGCGAATGATGAAGATGTTGTTGTTAAACCTATGAAATTTGATTGAATTGTGTAATGATGAAAATTTGTTGTTAAACCATTAAATTTGATTGAATTGTGTGAGTGATGAAAATGTTGTTGTTAAACCTATGAAATTTGATTGAATTGTGTGAATGATGAAAATGTTGATGTTAAACCTATGAAATTTGTTTGAATTGTGCGAATGATGCAAATGTTGTTGTTAAACCCATGAAATTTGATTGAATTGTGTGAATGATGAAACATTGATGTTAAACCTATGAATTTATTGAATTGTGTGAATGATGAAAATGTTGTTGTTAAACCCATGATATTTGATTGAATTGTGTGAATGATGAAAACGTTGATCTTAAACCTATGAAATTTGATTGAATTGTGTGAATGATGAAAATATTGATGCTAACCCATGAAATTTGATTGAATTGTGCGAATGATGAAGAAATGTTGTTGTTAAACCTATGAAATTTGATTGACAAGTGTGAATGATGCAAATGTTGTTGTTAAACCCATTAATTTGGTTGAATTGTGTGAATGATAATGATGTTATTGTCAAACCTATGAAATTTGATGAAATTGTGTGAATGATGAAATGTTGTTGTTAAACCTATGAAATTTGATTGAATTGTGTGAATGATGAAATGTTGTTGTTAAACCTATGAAATTTGATTGAATTGTGTGAATGATGAAACGTTGATGTTCAACCTATGAAATTTGATTGAATTGTGTGAATGATGAAAAATGTTGTTGTTAAACCCATGAAATTTGATTGAATTGTGTGAATGATGAAATTGTTGATGTTAAACTTATGAATTTGATTGAATTGTGTGAATGATGCAAATGTTGATGTTAAACCTATGAAATTTGATTGAATGGTGCGAATGATGAAGAAAATGTTGTTGTTAAACCTATGAAATTTGATTGAATAATGTGAATGATGAAGATGTTGTTGCTAAACCTATGACATTTGATTGAATTGTGTGAATGATGAAAATGTTGTTGTTAAACCTATGACATTTGATTGAATTGTGTGAATGATGAAAACGTTGATGTTAAACATATGAAATTTGATTTAATTGTGTGAATGATGAAAATGTTGAAGTTAAACCTATGAAATTTGATTGAATGGTGCGAATGATGAAGAAAATGTTGTTGTTAAACCTATGAAATTTGATTGAATAATGTGAATGATGAAAATGTTGTTGTTAAACCCATGATATTTGATTGAATTGTGTGAATGATGAAATGTTGATCTTAAACCTATGACATTTGATTGAATTGTGTGAATGATGAAAATATTGATGTTAAACCCATGAAATTTGATTGAATTGTGCGAATGATGAAGAAAATGTTGTTGTTAAACCTATGAAATTAGATTCAATTGTGTGAATGATGAAGATGTTGTTGTTAAACCTATGAAATTAGATTAAATTGTGTGAATGATGCAAATGTTGTTGTTAAACCCATGAAATTTGATTAAATTGTGTGAATGATAATGATGTTATTGTCAAACCTATGAAATTTGATTGAATAATGTGAATGATGAAGATGTTGTTGCTAAACCTATGACATTTGATTGAATTGTGTGAATGATGAAAATGTTGTTGTTAAACCTATGAAATTTGATTGAATTGTGTGAATGATGAAAATGTTGATGTTGAACCTATGAAATTTGATTGAATTGTGCGAATGATGCAAATGTTGTTGTTAAACCAATGAAATTTGATTGAATTATTTGAATGATGAAAACGTTGATGTTAAACCTATGAAATTTATTGAATTGTGTGAATGATGAAAACGTTGATGTTAAACATATGAAATTTGATTGAATAATGCGAATGATGAAGATGTTGTTGTTAAACCTATGAAATTTGATTGAATTGTGTAAATGATGAAAATATTGTTGTTAAACCCATTAAATTTGATTGAATTGTGTGAGTGATGAAAATGTTGTTGTTAAACCTATGAAATTTGATTGAATTGTGTGAATGATGAAAATGTTGATGTTAAACCTATGAAATTTGTTTGAATTGTGCGAATGATGCAAATGTTGTTGTTAAACCCATGAAATTTGATTGAATTGTGTGAATGATGAAAACATTGATGTTAAACCTATGAAATTTATTGAATTGTGTGAATGATGAAAATGTTGTTGTTAAACCCATGATATTTGATTGAATTGTGTGAATGATGAAAACGTTGATCTTAAACCTATGAAATTTGATTGAATTGTGTGAATGATGAAAATATTGATGCTAACCCATGAAATTTGATTGAATTGTGCGAATGATGAAGAAAATGTTGTTGTTAAACCTATGAAATTTGATTGACAAGTGTGAATGATGCAAATGTTGTTGTTAAACCCATTAAATTTGGTTGAATTGTGTGAATGATAATGATGTTATTGTCAAACCTATGAAATTTGATGAATTGTGTGAATGATGAAAATGTTGTTGTTAAACCTATGAAATTTGATTGAATTGTGTGAATGATGAAAATGTTGTTGTTAAACCTATGAAATTTGATTGAATTGTGTGAATGATGAAAACGTTGATGTTCAACCTATGAAATTTGATTGAATTGTGTGCATGATGAAAAATGTTGTTGTTAAACCCATGAAATTTGATTGAATTGTGTGAATGATGAAATGTTGATGTTAAACTTATGAATTTTGATTGAATTGTGTGAATGATGCAATGTTGATGTTAAACCTATGAAATTTGATTGAATGGTGCGAATGATGAAGAAAATGTTGTTGTTAAACCTATGAAATTGATTGAATAATGTGAATGATGAAGATGTTGTTGTTAAACCTATGAAATTTGATTGAATTGTGTGAATGATGAAAATGTTGTTGTTAAACCTATGACATTTGATTGAATTGTGTGAATGATGAAAACGTTGATGTTAAACATATGAAATTTGATTTAATTGTGTGATGATGAAAATGTTGAAGTTAAACCTATGAAATTTGATTGAATGGTGCGAATGATGAAGAAAATGTTGTTGTTAAACCTATGAAATTTGATTGAATAATGTGAATGATGAAAAATGTTGTTGTTAAACCCATGATATTTGATTGAATTGTGTGAATGATGAAAATGTTGATCTTAAACCTATGACATTTGATTGAATTGTGTGAATGATGAAAATATTGATGTTAAACCCATGAAATTTGATTGAATTGTGCGAATGATGAAGAAAATGTTGTTGTTAAACCTATGAAATTAGATTGAATTGTGTGAATGATGAAGATGTTGTTGTTAAACCTATGAAATTAGATTAAATTGTGTGAATGATGAAAATGTTGTTGTTAAACCCATGAAATTTGATTAAATTGTGTGAATGATAATGATGTTATTGTCAAACCTATGAAATTTGATTGAATAATGTGAATGATGAAGATGTTGTTGCTAAACCTATGACATTTGATTGAATTGTGTGAATGATGAAAATGTTGTTGTTAAACCTATGAAATTTGATTGAATTGTGTGAATGATGAAAATGTTGATGTTGAACCTATGAAATTTGATTGAATTGTGCGAATGATGAAAATGTTGTTGTTAAACCAATGAAATTTGATTGAATTATTTGAATGATGAAAACGTTGATGTTAAACCTATGAATTTAATTGAATTGTGTGAATGATGAAAATGTTGATGTTAAACCATATGAAATTTGATTGAATATGCGAATGATGAAGATGTTGTTGTTAAACCTATGAAATTTGATTGAATTGGTGAATGATGAAATGTTGTTGTTAAACCCTTAAATTTGATTGAATTGTGTGAATGATGAAAATGTTGTTGTTAAACCTATGAAATTTGATTGAATTGTGTGAATGATGAAAATGTTGATGTTGAACCTATGAAATTTGTTTGAATTGTGCGAATGATGAAAATGTTGTTGTTAAACCCATTAAATTTGATTGAATTGTGTGAATGATGAAAACGTTGTTGTTAAACCTATGAAATTTGATTGAATTGTGTGAATGATGAAAATGTTGTTGTTAAACCCATGATATTTGATTGAATTGTGTGAATGATGAAACGTTGATCTTAAACCTATGAATTTGATTGAATTGTGTGAATGATGAAATATTGATGCTAAACCCATGAAATTTGATTGAATTGTGCGAATGATGAAGAAATGTTGTTGTTAAACCTATGAAATTTGATTGACAAGTGTGAATGATGCAAATGTTGTTGTTAAACCCATTAAATTTGGTTGAATTGTGTGAATGATAAAATGTTATTGTTAAACCTATGAAATTTGATTAAATTGTGTGAATGATGAAAATGTTGTTGTTAAACCGATGAATTTTGATTGAATTGTGTGAATGATGAAATGTTGTTGTTAAACCTATGAATTTGATTGAATTGTGTGAATGATGAAAACGTTGTTGTTAAACCTATGAAATTTGATTGAATTGTGTGATGAAAAATGTTGTTGTTAAACCTATGAAATTTGATTGAATTGTGTGAATGATGAAAATGTTGATGTTAAACTATGAATTTTGATTGAATTGTGCGAATGATGCAAATGTTGATGTTAAACCTATGAAATTTGATTGAATGGTGCGAATGATAAGAAAATGTTGTTGTTAAACCTATGAAATTTGATTGAATAATGTGAATGATGAAGATGTTGTTGCTAAACCTATGACATTTGATTGAATTGTGTGAATGATGAAATGTTGTTGTTAAACCTATGACATTTGATTGAATTGTGTGAATGATGAAAACGTTGATGTTAAACATATGAAATTTGATTTAATTGTGTGAATGATGAAAATGTTGAAGTTAAACCTATGAAATTTGATTGAATGGTGCGAATGATGAAGAAAATGTTGTTGTTAAACCTATGAAATTTGATTGAATAATGTGAATGATGAAAAATGTTGTTGTTAAACCCATGATATTTGATTGAATTGTGTGAATGATGAAAATGTTGATCTTAAACCTATGACATTTGATTGAATTGTGTGAATGATGAAAATATTGATGTTAAACCCATGAAATTTGATTGAATTGTGCGAATGATGAAAACGTTGATGTTAAACATATGAAATTTGATTCAATTGTGGAATGAAATGCAACGTTGATCTTAAACCTATGACATTTATTGATTGTGTGATGATTGAAAACTATTGATGCTAAACCCATGACATTATTGCATCTGTGCGAATGCTTTGGAATGATGAAGATGTTGTTGTTAAACCTATGAAATTAGATTAATGTGTGAATGATGAAATGTTGTTGTTAAACCCATGAAATTTGATTAAATTGTGTGAATGATAATGATGTTATTGTCAAACCTATGAAATTGTGTGAATATGTGAATGAATGATGAAATTGTTGTTGCTAAAACCTTGACATTTGATTGAAATTGTAAGTGTGATGTGATGAAAATGTTTGTTGTTAAACCTATGAAAGTTTGATTGAATTGTGTGAATGATGAAAATGTTGATGTTGAACCTATGAAATTTGATTGAATGTGCGAATGATGCAAATGTTGTTGTTAAACCATGAAATTTGATTGAATTATTGAATGATGAAAACGTTGATGTTAAACCTATGAAATTAATTGAATTGTGTGAATGATGAAAACGTGATGTTAAACATATGAATTTGATTGAATAATGCGAATGATGAAGATGTTGTTGTTAAACCTATGAAATTTGATTGAATTGTGTAAATGATGAAAATATTGTTGTTAAACCCATTAAATTTGATTGAATTGTGTGAGTGATGAAAATGTTGTTGTTAAACCTATGAAATTTGATTGAATTGTGTGAATGATGAAAATTGATGTTAAACCTATGAAATTTGTTTGAATTGTGCGAATGATGCAAATGTTGTTGTTAAACCCATGAATTTGATTGAATTGTGTGAATGATGAAAACATTGATGTTAAACCTATGAAATTTATTGAATTGTGTGAATGATGAAAATGTTGTTGTTAAACCCATGATATTTGATTGAATTGTGTGAATGATGAAAACGTTGATCTTAAACCTATGAAATTTGATTGAATTGTGTGAATGATGAAAATATTGATGCTAAACCCATGAATTTGATTGAATTGTGCGAATGATGAGAAATGTTGTTGTTAACCTATGAAATTTGATTGACAAGTGTGAATGATGCAAATGTTGTTGTTAAACCCATTAATTTGGTTGAATGTGTGAATGATAATGATGTTATTGTCAAACCTATGAAATTTGATGAATTGTGTGAATGATGAAAATGTTGTTGTTAAACCGATGAAATTTGATTGAATTTGTGAATGATGAAATGTTGTTGTTAAACCTATGAAATTTGATTGAATTGTGTGAATGATGAAACGTTGATGTTCAACCTATGAAATTTGATTGAATTGTGTGCATGATGAAAAATGTTGTTGTTAAACCCATGAAATTTGATTGAGTTGTGTGAATGATGAAATGTTGATGTTAAACTTATGAATTTTGATTGAATTGTGCGAATGATGCAAATGTTGATGTTAAACCTATGAAATTTGATTGAATGGTGCGAATGATGAAAATGTTGTTGTTAAACCTATGAAATTGATTGAATAATGTGAATGATGAAGATGTTGTTGCTAAACCTATGACATTTGATTGAATTGTGTGAATGATGAATGTTGTTGTTAAACCTATGACATTTGATTGAATTGTGTGAATGATGAAAACGTTGATGTTAAACCTATGAAATTTGATTTAATTGTGTGGATGATGAAAATGTTGAAGTTAAACCTATGAATTTGATTGAATGGTGCGAATGATGAAGAAATGTTGTTGTTAAACCTATGAAATTTGATTGAATAATGTGAATGATGAAAATGTTGTTGTTAAACCCATGATATTTGATTGAATTGTGTGAATGATGAAATGTTGATCTTAACCTATGACATTTGATTGAATTGTGTGAATGATGAAATATTGATGTTAAACCCATGAAATTTGATTGAATTGTGCGAATGATGAAAATGTTGTTGTTAAACCTATGAAATTAGATTCAATTGTGTGAATGATGAAATGTTGTTGTTAAACCTATGAAATTAGATTAAATTGTGTGAATGATGAAAATGTTGTTGTTAAACCCATGAAATTTGATTAAATTGTGTGAATGATAATGATGTTATTGTCAACCTATGAAATTTGATTGAATAATGTGAATGATGAAGATGTTGTTGCTAAACCTATGACATTTGATTGAATTGTGTGAATGATGAAAATGTTGTTGTTAAACCTATGAAATTTGATTGAATTGTGTGAATGATGAAAATGTTGATGTTGAACCTATGAAATTTGATTGAATTGTGCGAATGATGCAAATGTTGTTGTTAACCCATGAAATTTGATTGAATTATTTGAATGATGAAAACGTTGATGTTAAACCTATGAAATTTAATTGAATTGTGTGAATGATGAAAACGTTGATGTTAAACATATGAAATTTGATTGAATAATGCGAATGATGAAGATGTTGTTGTTAAACCTATGAAATTTGATTGAATTGTGTAAATGATGAAAATATTGTTGTTAAACCCATTAAATTTGATTGAATTGTGTGAGTGATGAAAATGTTGTTGTTAACCCTATGAAATTTGATTGAATTGTGTGAATGATGAAAATGTTGATGTTAAACCTATGAAATTTGTTTGAATTGTGCGAATGATGCAAATGTTGTTGTTAAACCCATGAAATTTGATTGAATTGTGTGAATGATGAAAACATTGATGTTAAACCTATGAAATTTAATTGAATTGTGTGAATGATGAAAATGTTGTTGTTAACCCATGATATTTGATTGAATTGTGTGAATGATGAAAACGTTGATCTTAAACCTATGAAATTTGATTGAATTGTGTGAATGATGAAAATATTGATGCTAAACCCATGAAATTTGATTGAATTGTGCGAATGATGAAGAAAATTTTTGTTAAACCTATGAAATTTGATTGACAATGTGAATGATGCAAATGTTGTTGTTAAACCCATTAAATTTGGTTGAATTGTGTGAATGATAATGATGTTATTGTCTAACCTATGAATTTGATTAAATTGTGTGAATGATGAAAATGTTGTTGTTAAACCGATGAAATTTGATTGAATTGTGTGAATGATGAAAATGTTGTTGTTAAACCTATGAAATTTGATTGAATTGTGTGAATGATGAAAACGTTGATGTTCACCTATGAAATTTGATTGAATTGTGTGCATGATGAAAATGTTGTTGTTAACCTATGAAATTTGATTGAATTGTGTGAATGATGAAAACGTTGATGTTAAACTTATGAATTTTGATTGAATTGTGTGCGATGATGCAAATGTTGATGTTAAACCTATGAATTTGATTGAATGGTGCGAATGATGAAGAAAATGTTGTTGTTAAACCTATGAATTTGATTGAATAATGTGAATGATGAAGATGTTGTTGCTAAACCTATGACATTTGATTGAATTGTGTGAATGATGAAAATGTTGTTGTTAAACCTATGACATTTGATTGAATTGTGTGAATGATGAAATGTTGATGTTAACATATGAAATTTGATTAATTGTGTGAATGATGAAATGTTGAAGTTAAACCTATGAAATTTGATTGAATGGTGCGAATGATGAAGAAAATGTTGTTGTTAAACCTATGAAATTTGATTGAATAATGTGAATGATGAAAAATGTTGTTGTTAAACCCATGATATTTGATTGAATTGTGTGAATGATGAAAATGTTGATCTTAAACCTATGACATTTGATTGAATTGTGTGAATGATGAAAATATTGATGTTAAACCCATGAAATTTGATTGAATTGTGCGAATGATGAAGAAAATGTTGTTGTTAAACCTATGAAATTAGATTCAATTGTGTGAATGATGAAGATGTTGTTGTTAAACCTATGAAATTAATTGAATTGTGTGAATGATGAAATGTTGTTGTTAAACCCATGAATTTTGATTAATTGTGTGAATGATAAGATGTTATTGTCAAACCTATGAAATTTGATTGAATAATGTGAATGATGAAGATGTTGTTGTAAACCTATGACATTTGATTGAATTGTGTGAATGATGAAAATGTTGTTGTTAAACCTATGAATTTGATTGAATTGTGTGAATGATGAAAATGTTGATGTTAACCTATGAAATTTGATTGAATTGTGCGAATGATGCAAATGTTGTTGTTAAACCCATGAAATTTGATTGAATTGTGTGAATGATGAAACGTTGATTTAAACCTATGAAATTTAATTGAATTGTGTGAATGATGAAAATGTTGTTGTTAAACCCATGAAATTTGATTGAATTGTGTGAATGATGAAAACGTTGTTGTTAAACCTATGAAATTTGATTGAATTGTGTGAATGATGAAAATGTTATGGTAAACCTATGAAATTTGATTGAATTGTGCGAATGATGAAGAAATGTTGTTGTTAAACCCATGAATTTGATTGAATGTGTGAATGATGCAAATGTTGTTGTTAAACCTATAATTTGATTAATTGTGTGAATGATAATGATGTTATTGTTAAACCTATGAAATTTGATTGAATTGTGTGAATGATGAAAATGTTGCTGTTAAACCTATGAAATTTGATTGAATTGTGTGAATGATGAAAATGTGTTGTTAAACCTATGAATTTGATTGAATTGTGTGAATGATGAAACGTTGATGTTAAACATATGAATTTGATTGAATAATGCGAATGATGAAATGTTGTTGTTAAACCTATGAAATTTGATTGAATTTGTAAATGATGAAAATATTGTTGTTAAACCCATAAATTTGATTGAATTGTGTGAATGATGAAAATGTTGTTGTTAAACCTATGAAATTTGATTGAATTGTGTGAATGATGAAAATGTTGATGTTAAACCTATGAATTTGTTTGAATTGTGTGAATGATGCAAATGTTGTTGTTAAACCCATGAAATTTGATTGAATTGTGTGAATGATGAAACATTTGATGTTAAACCTATGAAATTTAATTGAATTGTGTGAATGATGAAAATGTTGTTGTTAAACCCATGATATTTGATTGAATTGTGTGAATGATGAAAACGTTGATCTTAACCTATGAAATTTGATTGAATTGTGTGAATGATGAAATGTTGATGTTAACCCATGAAATTTGATGAATTGTTCGAATGATGAAGAAATGTTGTTGTTAAACCTATGAAATTTGATTGACAAGTGTGAATGATGAAAATGTTGTTGTTAAACCCATTAAATTTGATTGAATTGTGTGAATGATAAATGTTATTGTCAAACCTATGAAATTGATTAATTGTGTGAATGATGAAAATGTTGTTGTTAAACCTATGAAATTTGATTGAATTGTGTGAATGATGAAATGTTGTTGTTAAACCTATGAAATTGATTGAATTGTGTGAATGATGAAATTGATGTTCAAACCTATGAAATTTGATTGAATTGTGTGAATGATGAAAATGTTGTTGTTAAACC
>NW_026113587.1:0-16361 GCF_024323335.1 Lathyrus oleraceus
CCTGTACATAGTCAAAGACCTCCTAAGTGAAGAGGCAATTGGCAGAACCCAAGGGATATGCAATCTATCCCCTGCTATTCTGTGTGTCATCTGCTTTGCTCACACCACTGTGTTGATGCATTGCAGATACAAACCCAAGATCTTGTACAATTGTACAGTTGAGTCAGTATCAAATGTGTAGAAGGGTTCCCACTTTCTGAACCCACACATTCTTGTCTTAAGCTCTCCCAGGCCAGGGATAAGAGCTGTGAAGTCTTATCTTCACTCACCTTTCATCTGCTTCACCTTAGCCCCTCAATGTCAAGGTTAAGAGCTAACATTACCCAGTTCCAGAGGTTTGTTTGTTGAGGTTGATATGACCCCCTCGACTAAACCTAACCCTTGTTTGAGCCACTTGCTTGTGTATAGTGTGTGCTATCTGTGCTTGTATGTTTGTTTGACTTGCTTCCTGTGCAAGTTAGGGATAGTTTTAGACTTGCTTCCTATGCAAGATAGGTGTGCTTGGCTTGCTTCCTGTGCAAGTTAAGTTGTGTGTGTGCTTGCTTCCTGTGCAAGTCATGATTAGGATAGGCTGGCTCCCTGTGCCAGTTAGCTAGAAACCTTAACTTAGGGATGATTTTGCATGATAACATCTAGGCTCGAGTCGTAGTCTCCCTAGTTGTGTCTCCCTCTGTTATCTGGTTAGGCTAGTCCTGTATCCCTCCGTAGGGGAACTACGTCGCCCTGATCCTCATACCAGATGAGGTACGTAGGCAGGAGATGAGCTGATCTCTCCGGCGCCTTTTTTTTCTTTTTCCACCTTTTGTCTTCAACCCTTCTGTGTGTGTTGTTGTGTGCTTGGAAGCTGATGTAAGTCCATCGAGTGGCATTCGGGTCCATTTGTGTTTGCTGGTACGGATGCTGATGTAAGTCCAGTGATTGGCATTCAGGCTCCACGTTTGCCTTTGCCTGTGTTTGTTTGTGTGCGTGTCAGTCGAGCTACGAATGCTCTGATTCTTCTCTCGTCCGAGAAGATACGTATGCATAGGATGCGACATCCTAGCGAGCATGTGTCGTTTCCCAGTCCGAACTACTTCGACTCTGATGTCTATGCCTGATAGACTAAGTAGGCCCAGGATGCGATATCCTGCCGAGTCAGTTTCAGTCTTGTTTTCTTGTGTCTCTTTCAGCCAGTGTGTGTGTGTTTGAGCAGTGTTTTAGCAACCATTTTTCCTTCCTTTTGTGCGTGGATCCCGTCGAGTACGACGGATGCGTAGGGGTGCTAATACCTTCCCTTCGCATAACCGACTCCTGATCCCATTCTCTTTGGTCGCGAGACCATGTCTTTTCCCAGGTTTACTCTGAGCGTTTCCTTTCCCTCCTTTGGGATAAATAACGCACGGTGGCGGCTCTGTTGTTCTTGTTTTCCCGCCGGTTTTTCGCGTGATGCGACAGCTGGCGACTCTGCTGGGGATTTAGAGAAGTTGACCTATGCTGGTCCATCTTCCCTAAGCGAGTCTCTCCTAGCGCTCTCTAGGTTAGGGCTTTGGTTGCTTTGTGCTGTTATTTATCGCATTCATTTGTATATATTTGCATTTACTGTTTGCATTTATTGTTTGCATTAATGTTTGCATTCATATTCATCTGTTCACCTGGCTGGCTGGTTGTCTGTTTCTCTCTGTTGGGGTGGGAGTTACATGAGGTAAAAGGCCCAATACCCAGGCTATGAGTGAAATCTAGGATACTTAGGAATAGAGTGATTCATGGGAAGCGGGTGGTATTGCGCCACTTAGCGGAACATTGATATCACGAGCAGTTCAGACCCTGGTGGGATATTATCGTTACATACTTCGGGTGTGTATATGATGATATTCTGTGAAAGGTTATTTATGCTGCGTTTCTCTCGACCTTACCCTGGCCTAGATGACACCCGTGAGTGGGGAGGGAATGATCATTATTACAGGTACAGTTGGTGACTTGTTGGTGACTTGTTGGTGACTTGTGATCCTGCTGGTGACTATTGGTTCAGAAGTTTGGGGTCTCAGATGACTTTGGGTTTCAGATGAATTTGTGGTTCCGAGTTCAAGCCGAAGCTTTGATCCTGTGTTCTGAGAGACACAGCCAACCAGTCGAGTCTGCATCATTTGCATCATAGCATATTTATTTTTCAAAAGAAACGCAATAAAAAAAAAGATACAAAAAAAAAGGAAAGAAAAGAAAAGAAAAAACAAAAAAAAAAACTAATCCCCGCATGCATATCATTTCTCAGGTACATTCCAGAGCTTGTTCACTGATAGAGATGGCAACAGTCCCAGAGTTGAAGCGGAAGACTTGTTCCTACAGCTTTCACCGTGAACCTTTGACGTCTCTGATTGAGTTGAGCAACCTTATGACCAGTGGTAACCAGAAGGGGTTTGTTGACCAGTATGAGAGATCTGACACTGTTGAAGATGGTAGTCGATCCGGTGCCGTTGCAGACTCTTCTACAGTTCTACGACCCAGAGCTTCATTGTTTCACCTTTCAAGATTATCAGTTGGCGCCTACTCTTGAGGAGTACTCCATTCTGCTGAGTGTCCCGGTCCGGCATCAGGTTCCTTTCTTGGATGTGCCCAAGGAGGTTGATTTCAGAGTTGTTGCCAGAGCTCTCCATTTGGGTATCAAGGAAGTCAGTGATAGTTGGAAGTCCAGTGGGGATGTTGTAGGATTGCCTTTGAAGTTTCTGTTGAGGGTAGCTAGAGAAGAAGCAGAGAAGGGAAGTTGGGAAGCCTTCATGCTCAGTTGGCCGTCATGATCTATGGGATCGTCTGTTTCCGAGTATGCCCAATTTTGTTGACTATGCTGCAGTCAGTATTTTCATTGGAGGAAATCCAGTTCCTACTCTATTAGCTGACACTTACTATGCTATTCACAGTAGGCATGGTAAGGTGGGGCTATCAGGTGTTGTCTCCCGCTTTTGCTCAGATGGTTCTTGTCTCTTCTGCCAGTCAGTGGACCTTTTGTGGATGCTCAGAGCACGCATAAGTGGACTCAGAGGGTTATGTCCTTACCTCCTATGATATCAGGTGGAAATCTTACCGGATGGATGTGCGTAACGTCATTATGAGCTGTGGAGGATTCCGTAATGTGCCACTCATAGGGACTAGGGGTTGCATCAATTACAACCCGGTTCTTTCTCTTCGCCAGTTGGGGTTTGTGATGAAGGGAAGACCACTTGAGGCTGAGGTAGCAGAAAGTGTGTATTTTGAGAAGCAGAGTGACCCGGCCAGATTGGAGCAGATAGGAAGAGCTTGGAAGTCTATTGGTGTGAAGGATGGATCTGTCTTAGGGAAGAGTTTGTCGTTGCTATGCTGATTACACTGATTGGGTCAAGGAGAGAGTAGAAACTTTGTTGTTACCCTACGATAGGATGGAGCCGTTGCAGGAGCAACCACCTTTGATCCTTGCTGAGAGTGTGCCTGCGGAGCACTACAAGCAAGCCCTGATGGAGAATCGCCGTTTGAGAGGGAAGGAGCAAGATACCCAGATGGAGCTGTACAAAGCCAAAGCTGATAGGTTGAACTTGGTTCATCAACTCAGAGGAGTGCGAGAAGAAGATGCTAGCAGACTGAGAAACAAGAAGAGATCCTACGAGGAGATGGAGAGCATGTTAGATGCAGAACACCGGGAGTGCTTGAGGCTGCAGAGGGTTGAGGCCAGCTATCAGAAGAAGATCAGAGACTTGGAGAAGCAACTTAGAGATAAAGACATACAGTTGAAGAAGGAAGTAGACTTGAGACAGGCATCAGAGAACCACCTTGGAGGAGAAGTGGTAGAGCTTAGACGACAACTGAAGGAGAAGATCACTCTTTTGCCAGAATGTTCAGAATGTGACCTGTTGATAGACCAGTGTCAGTACTTGAAGACTCTCATTCCGGGAGGCCGTTTGTCTTAGCTTGTATCTTTGATGTGTATGTTGAGAATCACCTCCAGGCTTGTTGGATGAGATTCATTGTTGTACTCCGATTGTTTGGACTTTCTTTGTCGACTTTGTTGTATGATCCTGTTACTCATATAGATGAGGTTGTTGGTTTCACCTTGTACTCATCACTCTGGTGTATGTGTTTCTGTTCTTCTGTGTTGTCTGTGCAGGTTTGGTTGCCATCTTTGAGGATGACTCAGGCTCTTTGAATGCCTGAGGAATGAACATATCATGTGCATCATACGCATCATTAGCACCATACTCATATCATTTTACATAACAGGTGTTCTTGGTCGTGACTTCTCACTCTTGGTTCCTGTTCAGGCAGGATAGCTGATCAACATCCGCACCGCTACTCAACAAGACTGAATCAACAGAGAGGTATGGATCAAGTTCAAGCTGAGTTGGCTGAGATGAAGGCTAACATGGCCCAGTTTATGAATATGATGCAAGGGGTTGCACAAGGTCAAGAAGAACTTCGAGCCTTGGTTCAGAGACAAGAGGCTGCAATTCCACCGGTCAACCATGCTCCGCCAGAGGGAGGCCCGGTCAATGATAATAATGTTGCTGCTGCTGTACCCATCAACAACTATGCTACAGGTGATGAGTTGGGGGGAATTCGAATCAACGGTCAACCTATTGCTCCAGATGCCGCTAATGCCAGAGCAGTCCGTGCCCCGGCCCGTAATCCTGTTCCGATTGTTGACAGACAAGAGGATATGTTCACTCTGCTCAGTGAAGACGAAGATGTTCTGGAAGGGTTGATGAGAGGGATCGTAAAGTTGATGCCCTTGCTGAGAAGATCCGAGCTATGGAATGTCAGAATTCTCTCGGTTTGATGTTACCATATGGGGTTGGTGGAAGGTTTGAGAATCCCTTACAAGTTCAAAGCACCGTCCTTCGATAAATACAACGGTACTTCTTGCCCTCGCACCCATGTGCAGGCTTATTATCGAAAATCTCTGCGTATACCGATGATGAAAAGATGTGGATGTATTTTTTCCAAGATAGTCTATCTGGGGCTTCTTTGGACTGGTACATGGAATTGAAGAGAGATTCTATCCGCTGTTGAGGGATCTGGGTGAGGCCTTTTTGAGGCAATACAAACACACATGGACATGGCACCGAGCCGGACTCAGCTGCAGAGTCTTTGTCAGAAATCCAATGAGAGCTTCAAGGAGTATGCCCAGAGGTGGCGTGAACTGGCTGCTAGAGTTCAACCCCCTATGCTGGAGAGGGAGTTGACAGATATGTTTATCGGCACTCTTCAGGGTGTGTTTATGGACCGATGGGGAGCTGCCCATTCGGTAGTTTTTCTGATGTTGTCATTTGTGGAGAGAGGACTGAGAGCTTGATTAAAACTGGGAAGATCCAAGATGCTGGTTCCTCTTCTTCTAAGAAGCCGTTTGCTGGGGCACCTCGTCGAAGAGAGGGTGAAACTAATGTTGTTCATACCGCAGAGATCAGAACAGAAGTCAACGCTGTCAGTTGGCTGCAGTGACCATTCCGGCACCTCAACCTCGTCACAACAACAACAAAGAGTTCAACAACCGCAAACAACAACAACAACAGCAACGTCCGTATCAGTCCAACCAAGGATGCCTGATCGACGTTTTGATTCGCTACCCATGTCGTACGCCGAACTGCTCCCCTAACTACTCAGGTTGGGGATGGTTGAGTTGCGTACAATGGCTCCGCCTACAGTATTTGCCTCCTGGGTACGACGCCACGTCCGTTTGTGACTTTCACTCTGGGGCACCAGGGCATCCGCCAGAGGGAGGCCCGGTCAATGATAATAATGTTGCTGCTGCTGTACCCATCAACAACTATGTAGGTGATGAGTTGGGGGGTATTCGAATCAACGGTCAACCTATTGCTCCAGATGCCGCTAATGCCAGAGCAGTCCGTGCCCCGGCCCGTAATCCTGCTCCGATTGTTGACAGACAAGAGGATATGTTCACTCTGCTCAGTGAAGACGAAGACGTTTGGGAAGGGTTGATGAGAGGGATCGTAAAGTTGATGCCCTTGCTGAGAAAATTAGAGCTATGGAATGTCAGAATTCTCTCGGTTTTGATGTTACCAATATGGGGTTGGTGGAAGGTTTGAGAATCCCTTACAAGTTCAAAGCACCGTCCTTCGATAAATACAACGGTACTTCTTGCCCTCGCACCCATGTGCAGGCTTATTATCGAAAAATCTCTGCGTATACCGATGATGAAAAGATGTGGATGTATTTTTCCAAGATAGTCTATCTGGGGCTTCTTTGGACTGGTACATGGAATTGAAGAGAGATTCTATCCGATGCTGGAGGGATCTGGGTGAGGCCTTTTTGAGGCAATACAAACACAACATGGACATGGCACCGAGCCGGACTCAGCTGCAGAGTCTATGTCAGAAATCCAATGAGAGCTTCAAGGAGTACGCCCAGAGGTGGCGTGAACTGGCTGCTAGAGTTCAACCCCCTATGCTGGAGAGGGAGTTGACAGATATGTTTATCGGCACTCTTCAGGGTGTGTTTATGGACCGGATGGGGAGCTGCCCATTCGGTAGTTTTTCTGATGTTGTCATTTGTGGAGAGAGGACTGAGAGCTTGATTAAAACTGGGAAGATCCAAGATGCTGGTTCCTCTTCTTCTAAGAAGCCGTTTGCTGGGGCACCTCGTCGAAGAGAGGGTGAAACTAATGCTGTTCAACACCGCAGAGATCAGAACAGAATTAATACCGTCAAGCTGCTGCAGTAACCATTCCGGCACCTCAACCTCGTCAACAACAACAACAAAGAGTTCAACAACCGCAACAACAACAACAAACAGCAACGTCCGTATCAGCCCAGACAAAGGATGCCTGATCGACGTTTTGATTCGCTACCCATGTCGTACGCCGAACTGCTGCCCGAACTACTCAGGTTGGGGATGGTTGAGTTGCGTACAATGGCTCCGCCTACAGTATTGCCTCCTGGGTACGACGCCAACGTCCGTGTGACTTTCACTCTGGGGCACCAGGGCATCATACTGAGAAGTGTCGGGCTCTCCAGCACAAGGTCCAAGATTTGATCGATGCCAAGGCGATCAACTTCGCTCCAGTGCCTAACGTCGTAAACAACCCTATGCCTCAGCATGGTGGGCATAGAGTGAACAATATTGAGGGGAAAGAAGCTGAAGATCTGGTTGTTAATGTTGATGATGTTCAGACTTCTCTGCTAGTTGTGAAGGGCCGTCTGCTGAATGGGGGTGTCTACTCGGGCTGTGATGAGGATTGTTTGGGCTGTGCAGAATCTGAGAATGGTTGCGACCAGTTAAGGGCCGGTATCCAGGGTATGATGGATGAGGGTTGTTTGCAATTCAGTAGGGCTGTAAAAGATCGTGGAACAGTGTCAACTATCACCATTTACTTTAAACCGTCTGAAGGACGTGGACAAAGGGTCGTTAGTGCACCTGCAACAAAATGGTACCCCAGTTACCATTTCCGTGCCTGTAACCATCAGTGCTCCAACTACTATCGCCGCGTCTGGAAGAAGGGCTGTTGAGAATAGTAGAGCCGTGCCGTGGAAGTATGATAATGCTCACCGCAGTTACAGAAGGGCTGAAAGTCAGACGAGACCAGTGAATCAAACTCCAGTGACAATTGGTTTACCGAATAGAGTTCCTGCAACTGTTGGTCCGGCTGTGGATAATGTAGGGGGTCCAGGAGGTTTTACCAGAAGCGGTCGTCTGTTCGCACCGCAGCCTTTGAGGGACAATAATGCTGAGGCTCTCGCCAAAGCAAAGGGTAAGCAAGCTGTGGTTGAGGAAGAACCTGTCCAGAAGGAAGCGCCCGAGGGGTCATTTGAGAAGGACGTGGAGGAGTTTATGAAGATAATCAAGAAGAGTGACTACAAGATTGTAGATCAGTTGAATCAAACTCCGTCCAAGATTTCTATACTTTCACTGTTGTTGTGCTCTGAGGCACACCGTAATGCCTTGCTGAAGATGTTGAATCTGGCTTACGTGCCTCAGGAGATTTCTGTCAATCAACTGGAGGGTGTGATGGCCAATGTGAGCACCAGGCATGGTGTAGGATTCACCAACCTGGACTTACCGCCTGAAGGGCGGAACCATAACAAAGCCTTGCACATCACCATGGAGTGCAAGGGGGCAGTGTTGTCTCACGTATTGGTAGACACCGGGTCGTCGCTGAATGTGCTGCCTAAGCAGATTCTGAAGAAGATTGATGTGGAAGGGTTGTGCTTACTCCCAGTGACCTGATCGTTCGTGCTTTCGACGGATCCAAACGTTCTGTGTGTGGGGAAGTTACCTTGCCTGTGAAGATAGGTCCTGAGGTATTCGATATCATCTTCTATGTTATGGACATCCAGCCCGCCTATAGTTGTTTATTGGGGCGTCCATGGATTCATGCAGCAGGGGCAGTCTCGTCGACTCTCCATCAAAAGCTCAAGTATGTCTGGAACGGTCAGATTGTGACTGTGTGCGGTGAAGAAGAGATTCTGGTGAGTCATCTATCCTCGTTCAAATATGTTGAGGTGGATGGCGAGATCCACGAAACCTTATGCCAGGCGTTTGAGACTGTGGCTCTTGAGAAAGTGGCGTACGCTGAGCAGAGAGAAGCCAGGTGCTTCAATTACTTCTTACAAGCAGGCTAAGGAGGTTGTTGATTCTGGCAAAGCTGAAGGCTGGGGCAAGATGGTGGATTTGCCTGTCAAAGAAGACAAATTTGGCGTTGGTTACGAGCCTCTCCAAGCAGAGCAGAATGGTCAAGCGGGTCCGAGTACCTTTACCAGCGCTGGGCTGATGAATCATGGCGACGTCTCTGCAACCGGTAGTGAAGACTGTGACAGTGATTGTGATCTGGACAACTGGGTTCGCCCGTGTGCACCAGGGGGGTCTATCAACAACTGGACGGCTGAAGAAGTGGTTCAAGTTACTCTTCTGACAGAGTAATTTTCTGTTGTTTTGTCATTTTGCATGAAAATCCTACGATCTGCCCAAGGCGTAGTGATTCATTGTAGGGCCTCATCATGTTTTAATGATTATCATTAATGAAGGACATTTTTTGAATCAAACTTTGTGATCCCTGTCTTTCTATTTTTGTTTTCATCTTTTTTCAAAAACAATAAAAATGGCAATGTTTTTGTTTTTTGTGACTTTATTGAACTCTTTTTCTAAAACAAAGCATTAAACATGCAGAAGCGATCTTATGGCATTCACTATGAACAGTTCTGTTATGGCTCAGTATGATTTCGACAATCCCATCTACCAAGCTGAAGAGGAGAGTGAGGAAGACTGTGAACTTCCTGCAGAATTGGTCAGATTGCTGAAGCAGGAGGAAAGGGTCATCCAACCTCATCAGGAGGAGTTGGAGGTTGTTAATTTGGGTACTGAGGACGCCAAAAGAGAAATCAAGATTGGGGCTGCTTTAGAGGACTCTGTCAAGAGGAGGCTGATTGAGATGCTGAGAGAATATGTGGAGATATTCGCCTGGTCATATCAAGATATGCCTGGTTGGATACAGACATAGTTGTGGTGCATCGATTACCTCTTAGAGAAGGATGTCCTTCGGTCAAGCAGAAGCTTCGTAGAACGAGTCCTGACATGGCAACTAAGATCAAGGAAGAGGTTCAGAAGCAGTGGGATGCAGGTTTTTTGGCTGTTACAAGTTATCCCCATGGGTGGCCAACATCGTTCCTGTGCCGAAGAAGGATGGTAAAGTCAGAATGTGTGTCGATTACCGGGATTTGAATAGAGCGAGTCCGAAAGATGATTTCCCATTACCTCACATTGATGTATTGGTTGATAATACGGCTCAATCCTCGGTATTCTCTTTCATGGATGGTTTCTCTGGATATAATCAGATCAAGATGGCGCCAGAGGACATGGAAAAGACGACATTCATTACACCTTGGGGCACGTTCTGCTATAAGGTGATGCCATTTGGGCTAAAGAATGCTGGTGCTACCTATCAGAGGGCAATGACGACTCTTTTTCATGACATGATGCACAAAGAAATTGAAGTGTACGTAGATGATATGATTGCGAAGTCGCAGACAGAAGAGGAGCACCTGGTTAATTTGCAGAAGCTGTTTGACCGGTTGAGAAAGTTCAAGCTGAGGTTGAATCCGAACAAGTGTACGTTTGGGGTGAGATCAGGGAAGCTTTTAGGCTTCATTGTCAGTGAGAAAGGGATTGAGGTTGATCCAGCGAAAGTCAAAGCTATTCAAGAGATGCCTGAACCAAAAACGGAGAAGCAAGTCCGTGGGTTTTTAGGGAGGTTGAACTACATTGCAAGGTTCATATCTCATCTAACAGCCACGTGCGAACCAATTTTCAAACTGCTTAGAAAGAATCAAGCGATCAAGTGGAATGATGATTGTCAGAAAGCTTTTGACAAGATAAAGGAGTATTTACAGAAACCTCCAATCCTTATACCTCCAGTTCCAGGGAGACCTCTGATAATGTACCTGTCAGTGACTGAGAACTCGATGGGGTGTGTATTGGGACAGCATGACGAGTCTGGTCGAAAAGAGCATGCCATATACTACCTTAGCAAAAAGTTTACCGACTGTGAAACAAGATATTCACTGCTCGAGAAAACTTGCTGTGCTTTGGCCTGGGCTGCTCGCCGACTGAGGCAGTATATGTTGAACCATACTACCTTATTGATTTCTAAGATGGATCCAGTGAAGTACATCTTTGAGAAACCAGCTCTCACCGGACGCGTTGCTCGTTGGCAGATGATTCTAACAGAATATGATATTCAGTACACGTCACAAAAGGCCATCAAAGGTAGTATTCTGTCAGACTACCTCGCCGAGCAACCGATTGAAGATTATCAGCCTATGATGTTTGAATTCCCTGATGAAGACATCATGTATCTTAAGATGAAAGATTGCGAAGAGCCTCTTGTCGAGGAAGGACCGGATCCGGATGACAAATGGACACTGATGTTTGATGGGGCTGTGAATATGAACGGTAACGGTGTTGGGGCAGTATTGATCAATCCTAAAGGTGCTCATATACCTTTTTCTGCCAGATTGACGTTTGACGTCACCAACAACGAAGCTGAGTATGAGGCTTGTATCATGGGGATAGAAGAAGCCATTGATCTGAGGATCAAAACGCTTGACATTATGGAGATTCCGCTCTAGTGATCAATCAAGTCAATGGAGATTGGAATACGAACCAGCCGCATTTGATTCCGTATAGAGATTACACCAGAAGAATACTGACGTTCTTCAAGAAGGTGAAGTTGTATCATGTCCCCCGGGATGAGAATCAAATGGCTGATGCCTTGGCTACTTTGTCGTCTATGATCAAAGTTCATTGGTGGAATCATGTGCCACATGTTGCGGTGAATCGACTCGAGAGGCCTGCGTATGTGTTTGCAGCCGAGTCTGTTGTGGGTGATGAGAAGCCGTGGTATTATGACATCAAGAACTTCCTCAAGACTCAGGAGTATCCTGAAGGTGCGTCGAAGAATGACAAGAAAACCCTGAGAAGGCTAGCTGGAAGCTTCTATTTGAATCAGGATGATGTGCTGTATAAGAGAAACTTTGACATGGTCTTGCTCAGATGCGTGGACAGACCCGAGGCGGACATGTTAATGCAGGAAGTTCATGAAGGTTCCTTCGGTACTCATGCCGGCGGACATGCAATGGCTAAGAAATTGTTGAGAGCGGGTTATTACTGGATGACTATGGAATCCGATTGTTTCAAGTATGCTCGGAAGTGCCATAAGTGTCAAATTTATGCTGATAAGGTGCATGTACCACCAAGCCCTCTGAATGTCATGAATTCGCCTTGGCCGTTTGCCATGTGGGGCATTGATATGATTGGGAAGATTGAGCCTACTGCTTCGAATGGACATCGCTTCATCTTGGTCGCGATTGACTATTTCACCAATGGGTGGAAGCAGCTTCCTATGCTAACGTTACCAAACAAGTGGTTACCCGGTTCATCAAGAAAGAAATCATATGTCGTTATGGAGTTCCGGAGAGAATCATCACTGACAATGGTTCGAATCTCAATAACAAGATGATGAAAGAGCTTTGTAAAGATTTCAAGATTGAACATCACAATTCTTCTCCTTACAGACCGAAGATGAATGGTGTGTGTAGAAGCGGCGAACAAGAATATCAAGAAGATTGTGCAGAAGATGGTCGTTACGTACAAGGATTGGCATGAGATGCTGCCTTTCGCTTTGCATGGGTACCGTACCTCAGTACGTACGTCGACCGGGGCAACCCCTTACTCCCTTGTGTATGGTATGGAAGTTGTCCTACCTGTTGAAGTGGAGATTCCTTCTCTGAGAGTTTTATTGGATGTCAAGCTGGACGAAGCCGAGTGGATTCGAACAAGGTTTAACGAGTTGAGCCTTATCGAGGAGAGACGGCTAGCAGCTGTATGCCATGGACAGTTGTATCAGCGAAGGATGAAGCGAGCCTTTGATCAGAAAGTGCGTCCTCGAAGCTATCAGATCGGTGATCTAGTTTTGAAGAGGATCCTCCCTCCCGGTACAGATAACAGGGGCAAGTGGACTCCTAATTATGAAGGTCCGTATGTTGTGAAGAAGGTATTCTCCGGTGGAGCCTTGATGCTTACAACTATGGATGGTGAAGACTTTCCGTCTCCTGTTAACTCAGATGTAGTCAAAAAATACTTCGCATAAATTGACCCGCTGGACAAAAAGAAAAAGAGTCCAGGCAAAAATGGGCATCCCGGCGAACCAAAAAACAGAAAGAAAAGGTTCGGGAAAAAATTAGGGATAAAATGAAAAGAATTTGTACACCCGGTAAGTCGAAAACCCGCAAGGGCGGCTTAGGCAAAAATGGGTATCCCGGTGGATTGAAAACCCGAAAGGGCGATCCAGCCAAAAGAGGGATTAAAGCGAAGACTACAGTCTGAGTTGTCTGTACTTCATTAAGCTTTGTCGTCTGCCATCTCGAAAGATGTGATCCGTCCAGTCATTCTTCTCAGAAAGCAGGAGTTGGGAGGAAAACTGATGATCTGTGAGTTATAACAGAATTGGGAAATAGTGGATGCCGTGTTCACGTTGCCATTAGGATAGATTTTTCCTTTTGTGCGCAATTACCTCTTTCTAGGAATTGCCTCCCAATGTATTTGCCTTTTCAGGCACATTTTCAATCAATAAAAGTCGTTATTCAGATAAATAGCTCTTTGGTTTTTTTTTACTGTTTTGTTTGCAAAAATGTCCGAATTTTTGATAAGCATTGCATATAAGAACATGAAGGCTAAACAATGGCTTGCAGGATGACAAAACATTTGAAAATCATTTTGAATGTTAAGGACACTTGAGCGTATCTTGTCCATGTATCCCCTGGGGGCATTTTGTTGTGCTGTTTTTCAGGATGGCATCTGTGAGGACGTTTCCTCAGCAGATATTTTCCCCAAGCAAGTATGGAAGCTATCAGAGCTATGTTCCCCTGCGGAGACGTCTGTGGATAGTGCCTTCTATTCCCCAACAGATCTAAGGATTGCCTATCCCCAGCAGGCCTGTATTTGCCGTTTTCCTCCCCGAGTGAGGCAGTTTCATTGAAATTTATCTCCAACATTTATCCTATCTGTGGACTGAAGGATATGCCCAGCGGAGTTTACCATTCCCCAAGCAGAGTTCCCGCAGGGTATTTCCCCAAGAGGAGTCTCCCCACAGAGTCAGAGTATCTGATCATTTCGGCTCCCTAGCCAGGGTTCATTTGCATTTTGCATGTAGTAATCATTGCATCCTCAAAAATCGCGTAGCATTTCCATTCATAAATGGAGCATTACGCCATGGAAAAATTCAAACATATGCATTCATGTGTTAACTCCATCAGACCGTATCCCTTGCAGAGGCGGATTTTTGTTCAACCTGTACAGCACATTTGCTACAGTTGCTCCTGACAGTACTCAGGATTGATATCCCCACAGAGGTTTATTACCTCACCCGTTGGTGACAGAAAGTTTGTTTCTCCCCAGTGAGACCCCCAGCAAGTGGTCAACCTTGCCTTGACATATCTAAGAAGTCGTTCTTGTGATACCAGTAAGTGTCATGCCAGCACCCGCGTGTGTTTCTTTGTTTGGTGTCGGTAAACACCATTGTTTCGGTGTCTGTAAACATCGGGTTTTCTCTCCAGTCATCAGTAAATGTCTGGTCATCATTGTTGGTGTCTGTAAACACCATTGTTTCGGTGTCTGTAAACATCGGGTTTTCTCCCCAGTCATCGGTAAATGTCTGGTCATTTTTTGATGTCGGTAAACACCATCTTTCGATGTCGGTAAACATCGAGTCTTTTCTGCAGTCATCAGTAAATGTCTGGTCATTATTTTGATGTTGGTAAACATCATCTTTCGATGTCGGTAAACATCGAGTCTTTTCTGCAGTCATCGGTAAAAGTCTGATAATCCCCAACTAGAAATCCCCAGTAGAGTCATCGGTAAATGTCCTATCTGGTTTCCAGTTGCAAATATTGTTTTTCCTTTAGTGAAGTGTTCCCCGGTCATCAGTAAACGTCTGGTCATTTTTGGATGTCGGTAAACATCATCTTTCGATGTCGGTAAACATCGAGTCTCATCCCAGTCATCGGTAAATGTCTGGTCATGCTTTGTTTCCTTGTTGATAAAATCAAGATCCCCAGAAGTCGTCGGTAAACGTCTTGTCTGATTACACCACAAAGATTTTGTTCCTCCCCAAGTGGAGACGCCATCGGTAAATGGCCCCGTTTTCTTCGATATCGGTAAATATCAGATCCCCAGTTGCAGTAGCCATTGGTAAATGGTCGAGTTGAAGTTGATATCGGTAAATGTCAAGTTTCTTTGAAGCCACCATCGGTAAATGGTCTTGCTTCCTTTTACATCAGAAGTTGTTCCCCAGCAGCCATCGGTAAATGGTCTTGCTGAAGTTGATATCGGTAAATATCAAGTTTCCAGTTTCTAACCATCGGTAAATGGTTTCGCCTTTCAGAAGTTGTCAATTGCAGGCGTCATCGGTAAATGACGTGGTTCTCCTTGTATCACATCCAGCAGAGTGCAAATTTCTACGGTTCTTGGTATTCAATCCCTGTTTACCCTGAAAGTCTGACAGCCGTTGCTCTCATCCATTCGGGTTCCCAGCTGATTGAATAGGGGCAGCTGTAGCACCTCAAATTTGCACCTATCATTGTACATACATTTTCATATTAGGTCATAACATATCATGGTCCATTTGCATAGCATTGCATTGTCCCATTTGCCTCAAGTGCAAGTCAATCAAGAAATTAGGTCAAACTGGTCAGGAGATCAGTCAGTCAAGCAAGCAAGCACAATTCTCAAGGAGCCAAGGCCCTAGGGTTGGTCCAACATGTTCACATGACTTGGGGGTCCATTTGAAGTGTTTTGGTCAAGGATTGGATGTTCAGAAGTCACCAGTCAATGCACAATCAGACAGAAACCCTAAAAGTCAACTGTTGGTCAACTGTCCATTTAATCAGTGATTTGATGATGGAAATTGGTTTGAGAGAGCTTATTCATGTCCAAATAGGCCTCATGTATCATGTCAAACACCATCATGGAAGAATTTGAAGCCAGATCAGAAATTTCCAAAAATGGAAACTGGACCTGTAACTGAAACTTACCAAAAATGGAAAGTCTTGATCCTCAAACTTACATCATGATACAAGCTTCAAATGAATTTTTGCCCAACATTAAAGTTGAAGATCTTGTTCTCCCATTTCCAAAAAGTCCAAGAACACTCAATTCCCATGTATGGTTGGCAAGTTATGATCGAATCGTTTTCAGAAATTCTTGAACTTCAAAAGGCCATATCTCTCAAACCATTTGGCCAATTTGGGTGGGGTTTTTTCCTACAAGTCACATTTGATCCCCTCTTTCCAAAAATGTAACTTTCATTCACCAAAACATCACCATGCAAAATGGCATTTTTGAACTTGCCTTAATTAATTTCAAGTGAGTTGAATTTTGACTTTTCAAAATAATCATCTTTTAACCATTTGGCCAATTGAAATAGTTCAGAAATGTGGTTTTGGTCATGTTACAAAGTCAAATTCGTGCAGTACACATAGCCCATGCCAACTTGCTTGAAACTTGAAAAAAAAGTACATTTCTCACCAAATCTATCCCACCATTTCATGGACCATGCTTGGTACTCTTAAACAGAATTTTTGGACATCATTTTCTGTCAATTGAAACCCCTACTAGCAGCCTCAAAACAGAGAACTTCACTCATTCTCAAAAAACTTCATTTTGGCATTTTCCAAAATCTGTCAAAAACTTCCAAAGAACTGAGCCTGGCCATTGTTGTTTCACCATCCAAGCATCATTTTAGACTCATGGCAAGCTTCATTTTACTGCTGTAACAGCATCTTCATGTTCTGTTTTACCAAGCACACATCAATGGTGGAATCCGATTTGAGCATTTCCAAGCACTCTTGAGCCGA
>NW_026113588.1:0-16327 GCF_024323335.1 Lathyrus oleraceus
TTGTCAAAGCCTTTGATGGCTCTCGCCAAGACAGTCATTGGTGAAGTGGACCTTCCAGTTAAGATAGGTCCGAGTGATTTTCATATTACTTTCCAGGTAATGGATATTCACCAGCCTACAGTTGCTTATTGGGAAGGCCATGGATTCACGAGGCAGGGGTTGTTACTTCCACTCTACATCAGAAGCTCAAATTTGTCAAGAGTGGCAAGTTGGTAATTGTTGGAGGAGAGAAAGCATTGTTGGTTAGCCATCTGTCATCTTTCTCCTATGTAAAAGCTGAGGATGAGGTTGGAACTCCATTCCAAGCCTTATCTATTGTTGCTGAGAAGAGAGTTGGGGCACCTATGTCCTTTCTGAAAGATGCTCAGAAGGGTTGTTGAAGAAGGTCTTGTTGATCAATGGGGGCGCGTGGTAGAGGTCTCCGACAACAAAGGCAGAACTGGTTTGGGGTTCCAGAAGGGCTCGTCAGCTGTTAGATCTGAAGAGATGCAACTCAGCTTCCTTAGCGGAGGGTTCATTCATGGAAATGAACAACACTCAGTTGTTGTGCTAGAGGATAATGAAGAGGAAGACTGCACCAACTTTGTGACGCATGGGGGACATGCAACAATTGGATTGTCGTTAATATTCCTGTTATTTTGCATCGATATAAGTAATTTCTTTATATTTTGAAAATCCTTCTCCTATGCCTAAAGGCGAAGCGAACATTATTTGGGCATTTTAAATTGATCATTAATAAAATTAATGTTATTCATCCACATCTTTGATGTTTATTTTCACTTTTTGCTTTATTCTGAAAATGGTAATCACAAAAAACATAATAAACAATATAATTGTCCATCTGCATAATATTTGGTCACAAATTCACTTCTCTAAAATCAAAATATCAAATCATTATGCAGGTTGGTTCCTAACCCCATTGAATACAATGCTCCTTATCCTTCTCCAAATTTTGAATTTCCTGTGTGAGGGCCGAGGAGGAAAGTGATGTAGAAGTGAGTGATGGATGACTCGTCTTCTTGAGCAAGATGAAAAGATTATTCAGCCGTTTGAAGAGCAGATTGAGCTAGTCACTGGGTCCCAAGGATGATGCGAAGGAAGTCAAGATTGGGTCTCGACTGTGTCCAGATGCTAAGAAGGGTTGATTGATCTTCTTCGAGATTATTCAGATGTGTTTGCTTGGTCTTATCAAGACATGCCTGGGTTAGATTCTGAGATTATGGAGCATAGATTGCCATTGAAGCCAGAATGCCCGCTAGTCAAGCAGAAGTTGAGAAGAACGCATCCTGATATGGCGTGTGAAGATCAAAGAGGAAGTTCAAAAGCAGATTGATGTCGAGTTCCTTGTAACTGCTGAGTATCTGCAATGGGTGGCCAACATTGTGCATGTGCCGAAGAAAGATGGAAAAGTCCACATGTGTGTCTACTATAGAGATTTGAATAAAGCCAGTCCAAAAGATGGTTTCCCTCTGCCACACATTGATATGTTGGTAGACAATACTGCTAAATTCAAAGTTTTTTCGTTTATGGATGGATTCTCGGATATATCAGATTAAGATGGCACCCGAAGATATGAAGAAGACCACATTTATTACACCCTGGGAACATTCTGTTATAGAGTTATGCCTTTCGGTATAAAAAATGATGGTGCAACTTACCAAAGAGCAATGACTACTCTTTTTCATGATATGATGCATAAAGAGATTAAAGTATATGTCAATGACATGATTGCTAAATCAATTGATGAAGAGGAACATGTTGAGCATTTGTTGAAGTTATTCCAGCATTTGAGGAAGTATAAACTCCACTTGAATCCCAATAAGTGTACTTTTGGTGTTGTTCTGGTAAGTTGTTGGGCTTTATTGTCAGTGACAAAGGTATTGAAGTTGATCCTGCCAAGGTCAAAGCAATACAAGAGATGCCTGCACCCAAAACTGAGAAGCAAGTCAGATTTTCTTGGCCGCTTGAATTATATTTCCATATTCATTTCCCACATGACTGCCACATGTGCACCTATATTCAAGCTTCTTCGGAAAGATCAGCCTTGTGATTGGACCGAAGACTGCCAGAAAGTTTTGACAGTATCAAAGAATATTTGCTTGAAACTCCGATTTTGTCTCCACCTGTTGAAGGAAGACCATTGATCATGTATTTGACTGTGCTTGAAGATAGTATGGGTTGTGTTCTTGGTCAGCAAGATGAGACTGGAAAGAAAGAATTCACAATTTACTACCTCAGTAAGAAGTTCACCGACTGTGAGACTCGGTATTCTATGCTTGAGAAGACTTGTTGCACATTGGCTTGGGCTGCTAAGCGTCTGTGTCAGTATATGCTGAATCATACCACTTGGTTGATATCCAAAATGGATCCAATCAAGTATATATTTGAGAAGCCTGCTTTAACTGGGAGGATTGCTCGTTGGCAGATGTTGTTATCAGAGTATAATATAGAATACCGATCCCAAAAAGTGATCAAAGGTATTATCTTGGCTGACCATTTGGCTCACCAACCAATTGAAGATTACCAGTCAGTGCAGTATGACTTTCCTGATGAAGAGATTTTGTACTTGAAAATGAAAGATTGTAATGAACCATTGCTAGAAGAAGGGCCAAAGCCTGGTTCCCGTTGGGGCATGGTATTTGATGGAGCTGTTAATCAATACGGAAATGGCATTGGGGCAGTGATTATTACTCCTCAAGCCACGCATCTACCATTTACAGCTAGATTGACTTTCAAGTGTACAAACAACATGGCAGAATATGAAGCTTGCATTATTGGGCTTGAAGAGGCCATGAATCTCAGAATCAAGCATTCGGATGTCTTCAGTGATTCGGCTTTGGTTATGAATCAGATCAAAGGAGAATGGGAGACAAATCAACCCGGTTTGATACCATATAGAGATTATGCAAGGAGGATTTCAACTTTCTTTACAAGGGTTGAGTTTCATCATATTCCTCGAGATGAAAATCGGATGGCAGATGCTCTTGCAACGTTGGTATCAATGATTGTAGTGAAATTGGAATGAAGTTCCCAACTTATCTGTGATGCGTCTTGATAGGCCAGCTCATGTGTTTTCTGTTGAAGAGATCAAAGACGAGAAGCCGTGGTATTACGACATCAAGTGTTTCGTCCAAAGTCAGATTTACCCGCTTGAGGCATCTTTGAAAGATAAGAAGACTTTGAGAAGATTAGTTGGTAATTTCTACTTGAATGGTGATATACTGTATAAGAGAAACTTCGACATGGTTTTGCTCAGATGCGTGGATAGACACGAAGCAGTCTTGTTGATGACTGAAGTGCATGAAGGTTCCTTTGGTACTCATTCCAATGGACATGCAATGGCGAAGAAGATGTTGCGAGCAGGTTACTATTGGCTGACAATGGAATTTGACTGTTGCAAGTTTGTGAAGAAATGCCACAAGTGTCAAATTTATATTGCTAAGATTCATATTCCTCCGACACTATTAAATGTTATCTCTTCCCCATGGACCTTCTGAAGGAGAAGGGCGATCCAAAACATAGCGGAATTTAAAATTTCTCCTTTAGTGATCCTTACGAATGGGCATGATCAGTGATAGAATTGTTACCTCTTGTGGCGATTGTAACCTTTGATGCAGATCTACAGAGCGATCACGAACGTTAAACGATGACAACGCCTCTACTCAGTCCACACGAACGGATTCCTTCAATCTCAGTGCTAGCTGCTACGAATGAAGGCTTTGAGTGAGAGACAGAGAGACAGAGAGAGAAACGAAATTACAACTGCACAAATGCTTCTACACAAGGGTTCTATTTATAGAACCACTTGCGTGGGATGCAAGCTAAAAAGCCCACTCAAGTGTATGTGGCCCATATCTTATAATATGCCAAAATCACTTAAGCGCGTGTGGCGCAACCTAAATGCGAAAAAGAGACAACCGGCGAAAAAGGGAAATGATAGAAGAGTCGCCACCGTGCGTTATTTATCCCAAAGAGGGAAAGAAAACGCTCGAAGTAAACCTGGGAGAAAGGAAAAGACAAGGTCTCGCAACCAAATCTTGGGTTCGGAAGTCGATGTCGCAACCTGAAAAATGGAATGCGAAAAAAAAAACCGGCGAAGAAAGACAGAAGAGTCGCCACCGTGCGTTATTTATCCCAAAGGAGGGAAAGGAAACGCTCGAAGTAAACCTGGAAAAAGGAAAGGACAAGACAGGGTCTCGCAACCAAATCTTGGGTTCGGGAGTCGATTATGCGAAGGGAAGGTATTAGCACCCCTACGCATCCGTAGTACTCTACGGGATCCACTTTTGTAGTTCTTGTCTAAAGGGTGTGGGTTTATCTAATGTGTTATTTACTAAAAAAAGGGGGTCAAGAGAAAATGACTCGCACGGATGTCGCATCCACTGCATACGTATCTCATCTGAATATGAGAATCAGAGTCTTCGTAGCTCGGCTACCTAGGGGTTAAGGGTAATTGTGCTCGCTAAGACATCGCGTCTTATGCCTACGTATCTCATCTGGAATGAGAATCAGAGCAAGTCGTAGTTCGGCTAACTACGGGGTTATGGATTGGGTTTGGACGAACGACGTTACTACGCAATCTACCGGATGCTCGACCTTTGGAGACTTACTCGCCTGTAGTAGAAGGAGTTAACGTGTTCTTAGTAGAAGAAAAATCAATGAGTTGGTAGGGTTAGGGATGCTCATGCAAAAAGGGAAATCCTAGACGAAGGAACCTGCATAAAGTAAACACACAAAACATTGTCTCCTATCGAGGTCTTCCAGCTAAGAAAGCGGTAAAAATACGGGAAAATGTAAAAGTACCACACGGATGAAGATCCGAGATAACAACAATTAAAGGAACGATAAATCCTGAGATCCTTCCAAGCTAACATCATCAAAGAAAGTGGGTCAGTACAGGTAATCGGAATGAACCTATAGGGGTATCCCACAAATAAGGTGGGAAACCACGCAAGTTATCCCTACAAAAGTCATGTGAGCCCTCACAAAACAAAACTCAACAAACAGGTTAGAGAAATAAGATAGGGTAACCAAGAGTTGCCCCTAAATCAAAATGTAACCACATGAATCATGCCCTTTCAATTCACAAAAAGCTCACAAAAAGCAACCAAGGGTAGGAGGCCTAAACCTCTTGTCAAACACATGCATCAAAAGGGTATCAAATTCACCCATAATACCTCATACATTTAGAGCATTCAAATTAAAGGCATAAAGATGATGGATATAGGGCAAACTTGATTGGAGAGATCGGTTGAAATCAAATGGCACGGCTGGATTTGCAAACCAATGTTAGGGTTGCTTGAGCTGAAAGTGTGTGAGTCCGAATGAACCTTTCAGAGTTGCCTGGAGGTTGCTGCTGCAAATTAATTCTCACTCTCTCTATCTAGTTTCTCTCAGGTTTTGTCCAGGGTTTTGTTTCAAGGAAACCTCAGAGTATTTTGCTTCTCTTCCTTTTTCTGTCTTTCTCCCTCTTTTATAACCTGATTTTCATGGCTTTGTGGGCTCAAATGAGAGAGGTCAAAGTCTGAGATTTTTCCTTTTATTTATTTATTTATTTATTTATTTTCGTTCTTTTTTTTTTCGTTCTTTTTTTCTTCAAAACACGTGGGTTTCGCCTAGCGAGCATGACAGCTCATGAACAACCTTTGCTCCTTCAAGATTAACGTTTTGACTGACGAATAGACCCTGTTGGAAGTAACTCAAGTTTTTCCCTTGTGTTGACTGATCATCTAAATAGAACCCACAAAGTGTCCTGGATGATGTTCAAGCTTCTTGGAGCTAATCCCGATTGACATGATGAAATGCAATGTATCTAATGTTAAATGACCTAAAAATGAATGCGTGAATAAGGAGGGCAAATTTTGGGGTTACAGCTGCCCCTATTCAGTCATCAGCTAACCCGAGCAGGATGAAAGCGAACAACTTATCAGACAAACAGGGTGAGCTGTGATTGAATACCAAAGACAGACCAAAAATTTGCGCTCCGAGAACACCACAAAATGCTGAAATACACCGCGCTGTTTATTTCTCTTCCGATCCTCTGGCTGAATCTGAATCAGTCTTCTGACTTAATCTGGAGTTTCGATCCTCTGGCTGAATCTATACTCAATTTAGTCCTCTGGTTGGATGTTAATTTTGATCCTCGGACTGGATACGGTTTCAATTTCTGGCTAGATCTTCTTCGATCTTCTGGCTAGATCTTCTTCGATCTTCTGGCTAGATCTCCTTTGTTTCGATTCTCTGGTTGAATCTATTTTCTTTGATTCTCTGGCTGAATCTACTTCGATCTTCTGACTAGATCTGAATTGTTTCGATTCTCTGGCTGAATCTATTTCCGGTCTTCGGGCTAGACCTGACTTCGATCTTCTGGCTAGATCTTCTTCGATCTTCTGGCTAGATCTCCTTTGTTTCGATTCTCTGGCTTAATCTATTTTCTTTGATTCTGGATGAATCTACTTCGATCTTTTGCTAGATCTGAATTGTTTCGATTCTCTGGCTGAATCTATTTCCGGTCTTCGGGCTAGACCTGACTTCGATCTTCTGGCTAGATCTGGATTGATTTGATGATAAATTCCCATCATCGGGATCTCGCATCTGAGGCATGCGCTGATTGACTCTCTTTCGAAATCTGCGCCCAATCTTCATGTTTAGATATACAGCTTCGAGAATATCCCACTTTTAGGCTTCGTACATATTCTTCAGGCTAGAACATGTTATAACGACTCTTCGATTAGACTTTGTTTTTTAAATGCGATCCGCGGGCTGGATCCTCTTATAGGTTGATTTTCTATTGAGCTGTCAATCTATTCCTCCAGCTGGCTTGCTGGGGAAATAACGCTCATAGTCGATTCTCTGGCTGAATCTTCGAAATGACCCTCAGGCTGAATCTTCGAAAATGACCCTCAGGCTGGATCACTGGAAAACGATCTCCGGCTGAATCTTCAAAAATGACCCTCAGGCTGGATCAACGATTTCTCAGGCTGAATCTTCAAAAATGACCCTCAGGCTGGATCACTGGAAAACGATTCTCAGGCTGAATCTTCAAAATGACCCTTAGGCTGGATCACTCACACTTGATCCTCTGGCTGGATCTCATGACTCTGGTTGTAAAGCAATTCTTCAGTCTGCTTTGGAGGACCTGTTTATCAGCTTATGTGTATGCTTGATATGATATGCATGCAAATGCAAATGTTATGCATGGTGTAAAAAGAAAAAAAAAAAGAAATCTGCTTGGGGAAGCAACTCTAGTAGGGAGTGGATCGTTGTATCAATCCTTGAATGCTCTGTGGGGAACGATCCGTCTGCCGGGACCGGGAGCCACCGAAAATAAATCGGCCTTTTTTGAAAAGTTGACCTTGCTGGGGAAGTATCAAATATGGAAACTTTGCTTGGCGAGGCTCTACGAGGAGAGTCTGTGAGGAAAGCACTTCCTGGGGAAATATCGTAGGAATCGACCTTTGCTGGGGATATGAACTTGCTAATCGTCCTCAAGCTGGGGATTAAAACAAATCTGTTAAAATAATCTGTTGGGTATGCAACTACTCCGCTGTTGCTGGGAAGATACAGTCTGGTACTGACAATTCCGCTGGGGATATGCAGTTTGGATACTGTCAATTCTACTGGGGATAGGCTCTGCTGAGGATAGACTTTGTCAACCGCTTGGGGATGGGGATTCACAGCTTGGCATCCGGTTCCTGTGACCTGTAACCAAAAAATACACGTATGCCCCGGGGGATTACTCGGTTTGAATTCACCGTCCGGGATTAAGCACATTCAAAGCAATTTTAAATGTTTTCCTGTGCAAATCATCTGCAAAAGCCACCATTATATTCAGATGCAATATGTTTCCTCAAGAATCAGACATCTTTTGCACACAAACTGATAAATGAAAAATAAAGAGGCTTTTTAACTGAATTATTCGACTTTTGTTGGTTTAAAAATTTGTGCCAGGAATAGGCGAGTACATCAGGAAGCTGATCCCTGGAAAGAGGCGATCGCTATAAATTGAACAAGAGAAACTATCCTAATGGCAATATGGAAACGGGGTCCCGGTGAGTTTCGACTCTGCTATGGCTCGTATGTCCTCAAGACGCTCTGCTCATCTTGCTTTCTGAAGTGGATGATTATTCGATCTTTAACCTTCGAAGATTGCCGGATTGAACGAAACGGTGATGGAACACAGGTGAACTCAGGTTGCAGTCATTCGCTTATTCCCTAACTTTTGCGTGGACCGCCCTTTTGGGTTTCAATCCACCGGGATACCCTTTTTTGTCTGAGCCGCCCTTTCGGGTTTTCGACTCACGGGTGTACATTTTTTATTTTTATATCCCTAATTTTTGCCCGAACCTCTTTGTTCTTTTTTTTTTGGTTCGTCGGGATGCCCTTTTTTGCCTGGACTCTTCTTTTTAATGTCCAGCGGTCTATTTTATGCGAAGTATTTTTTTAACTGCGTCTGAGTTGATAGGGGATGGGAAGTCTTCGCCATCCATGGTTGTTAGCATCAGAGCTCCGTCAGAGAAAACTCTTTTAACCACGTATGGACCCTCGTAGTTCGGTGTCCATTTGCCCCTGTGATCTGTGTTGGGAGGAAGAATTCTTTGAGTACCAATTCACCGACTTGATACTCCGAGGGCGCACTTTCTGATCAAATGCTCTCTTCATCCGTCTCGATATAGTTGGCCATGGCATATAGCTGCTAGTCTCTTTTCCTCAACTAGGCTCAGCTGATTGTATCGAGAACGGACCCATTCTGCTTCGTCCGGCTTCATTGTTGGTGCAGGGAAAAGTTATTCTGGCACAAAATGGCATATGAACCCCCTCTGGTGTGATCAACACTGCACCAACTCCGCGACCATTGACGTTGACCGCCCCATCAACATCATAATCCATTTGGATTCAGGGTCAGGCCCCTCCTCCGGGGTGGTTCCTCGCAATCTTCCGATTTGAGAAACATGATGTCCTCATCAGGAAAGTCGAACCTCATAGGTTGGTAATCATCAATCGGTTGCGCGACAAGATAGTCTGACAAGAACTTCCTTTGATGGCTTTTTGTGAAGTGTATTGGATGTTATACTCTGTCAGCATCATTGCCACCTAGCAACCCTCCGGTAAACGCTGGCTTTTCAAAAATATACTTGACTTGATTCATCTTTGATATCAATAGAGTCGTGTGAGTCAACATATATTGTCTTAGTCGGCGAGCAGCCCATGCCAAAGTGCAACAAGTTTTTCGAGCAGTGAGTATCTTTGTTCACAGTCGGTAAACTTTTTTGCTAAGGTAGTATATTGCATGCTCTTTTCGACCTGACTCATCATGCTGACCGAGCACACAACCCATTGACCTTTCTAACACAGTCAAGTACATGATCAACGGTCTTTTCCTCTCGGCCTGTAGACTGGCCCCGATCTTGATCTCTTTCTTGTCGTCCTCAGTACAATGTTGACGGTCTCAATCACTTCCTGATAAGGTGTAATAGCTCGGTCCTCCTATTTCAACAACTGCCTAACTCCTCAGGCAATTCACAATCTTCCTCAGCCCCCTCTTCGGCTTGATAGATAGGATTGTCGAAGTCATACTTGGCCATAGCAGTGTCGTTAGCAGTGAGATCCGAGTGATCAGTTTTACGAGGTGTTTTTTGGAAAAAAAACGAAAAAGAAACATGAAAAAGAAACATTGTCGTTTTTGTAAAAGTAAAAATAATTGAAAGAAAGAGAACACAAAATTGTTTGCAAAAGCTGTCTCTATTGATGATGAAAATAATTGCAAATGTAACTAAATGGATGGCCCTACAGATGAGTCATTAGACCTTGGTCAAAGTGTAAGACTTTATTATGCATATGATAAAAGGAAAACAATAAAATCACTCCTTCAGTAGAGTAAACCGGACGACTTTTTCAGACACCACCAATTTCGAGCTTTCTCCTGGGACACACGGGCGAATCCAGCTATCTAAGTCACAATCACTATCAGCCTTGTCTTCATCTGCAGCATTGACGGTGTGGGGAGAAACCAAACCCCGCTGGAGAAAGTACCGACTTCATTCTTCTGAGACCCCGAGCATCCCCCAATCCAAAACTTGTCTTCTTTTATGATTGGCTCCACAAATTTGCCCCAGCCTTAGGCATTACCAGCCAACCACTTCAACATCTTGCTTGTATGAAGAGATAGAAGTCCCGACCTTCTCAGACTCAGGTGAAAAGACAGTTTCAGGCGCGACCTCACTGATGTTTATGGCTTTGAAGCCCTGACACAACATCTCATGCATCTCGCCATCCATCTCCACACTTCTGTCGCGGCGGGATTTTCACGAGTTAAGTATTGATTGAACTTAACCCGTTTGAAAAATATTTTAAATGCAAGGTCGCCACCGTCTTTATTTTATCCAAAAAGAGGAAGGGAAAAAATAACGATAAATCCCTTTAGAGTTACGGGTTCGGGTTGGTTATGCAAAGGGAAGGTATTAGCACCCTCTACATCTGGTACTCCACAGGAAACTTTTTGCTTATGTTTTGTGAATGCTTTGCTTTTTTCGCTTTGATCGTTGATTGGGGAGATGAGAAAGAACTTGATTTTATTGTTTTTGGACTCGATAAAGTCGTAGACTTCATTCCTACGTATCTCCAAGGCGCAATGGAGAAATCAGAATCCACGGTTTCCCAAAAAGAAAAGGGAAAGTCTGTTTTTTTGATTTTAGATTGGGTGGTCTTGCCATCTCTTGCTCGACCTAGGCGGGAGGCTTCGAGACTGACACGTCCTTTTTGAAAATGTTTTTAAAACTGAAAAGCCAAAGCTGGCAAAACGATTTGAATGAGGCTAAACCCTGAAACAATACATAAATGGGCTCATTATAAGGAAGCCACGAGTAAGCTGTAGGTGTGTGAAAAGGGTTTCTTAAACGGCGACCGTTGGAATCGCATCGGGTTTTCTCTTTTTTGGATTTTTCGATTTTTTAACATAAAACGTGAACAATACGATTAAACACACAATACAGAACATAAAAAATGCGAGAAAGTAATTATTACAACACCGTTAGCTATGAATAGTTAGTATTACGAAAAGTTAGTGGAGTTAATCGAGCTTGTGTGAAGAGGATGAACTTCTGATCGTCCAAATGATCGACGAAGCTGGAAACCGTCACCGATGCAGTGCTGGCTGCCTTCGTGAGTACCTGACTTCAACGTCGCTTTTGATCGGTGAAACGACGCCGGAATGAAATGAACCTTGGATATTTGTGACCTGGACTCAACGAACTTCAAAGATATGAATCTTTTTGTGTTTCGGTGAATAATCGGGAGGATTTTGGGTTACCGAAATGAAGAACAAGTGAAATACGGTAACTTTTGGACAAATATTTCTTTTCAATTCTCTGTTTCTCTCACCACACGTTTTTTCCTTACTGATCCACTCTTTTTCTCTCTCTTTTTCTTACTAACCACACCTATATATATATATATTTAGATTACTTAAACAATAAGAAACCTAAAAAAACTAACATAAATTAATAATATATATTTAGATTACTTAAACAATAAGAAACCTAAAAATATCTAACATAAATTAATAATATATATTTAGATTACTTAAACAATAAGAAACCTAAAAAATATCTAACATAAATAATAATATATATTAGATTACTTAAACAATAAGAAACCTAAAAATATCTAACATAAATTAATAATATATATTTATATATTATATAATAATAATAATAATAATAAACTAATATAATATTAATCCTAATTAAATAAACTAATTAACAACTAACACAATTACTATTAAGCACAACTAATATTAAACGGCACACGATTAAAATACGAAAATCGAGCGACACGAACGCGATAAAAACGATGACAATTTGCACAGCAAAACAGACAAATTGATAAAACCAATAAACCAGCAAACCGGTAAACCAGTAAAAAATCAACAACACGACTCAAACAGACTCGATTAAATCACACGGCACAACACGTAATTAAATAAACACCCTAGGCAATAATAAAATCAACACGACATCACGAAAACGCTGACAAACACAATCACAAATAATCGGACAATACGAAAACTCTAATATATTCGAAATACAGTCAAAATACCGACAAATAAATAATTAAATAGATAAAATGCACAACAACCTAATCGAAGCGATGCCAACGCACAACAGAGATAAGCGAGATAAATACGAGGCAACGATATCGGCAAGTTTTTGCTAAAACAACGAAATACAACACGGTAAGCAACGAAAACACACAAAACCTAATCAAACCAGTTGTCACGCGAAGTTTAAGAAATTGAGATGAATACGAGACAACGAGATTAATCAAGATGTGGTCAACAAAGCCAAAGTCAATTTTGGGGTGCGACAGTATCCGGTATCCATGTTTGTTTGTGAGATTGGTATAAGTCCATTGATTGGCATCCGATATCATTGTTTTGTTAGAAGATTGGTATAAGTCCATTGATTGGCATCCGGTATCCATCTTTCATTTGCTTATTTGCATTGTTGCCTCATCCAAAGGAATCACTTGAATCATCTACATATGATTTCAAGAGGTGAACATCTAAGAAGTTTTTACTCCCTCACTTATCCATCCTTTTGTTTCTTTAAACCTCCGTTTGCATGCTAATCCAAAACCTGAAAAATATTATGCAACAACTCTCATCTCTTTCAATTAGAAACCTAGGCTTTAGGCCTTTGATTTTTCAAACTCCATTTCATAATACTTCTTTGAATTGAATTTTAATCATATCTTGACCATCTTTTGTGAATAAATCCTAATTGGTTAATCCAACTCATTCAATTGTTTTTGGCTTTGTCCATTCTTGTTAAGTTTTATACATTAGCCATAGGTTTGATTTATCCTAGTTGGTTGATATTAATCTCACCTTTTGTCCTTAGTGATTGAATTGTAAGACTTCCTTGCTTATTATAGGGTTAACCCCTCACTAGCAAGTTGAAGCTATTCGCACATGGTGGACTTGTTGTTTGTATAAGGTTGAGTTTTCTCCCGTGGAGAAGACCTTAGGGCTTTTGTTTTAAAATGAACCCACTCATATTTTGGAAATCTTTTAGCCGAACTACGGCGTTTTGATCCTTACCTCCATGGAAAGGTACGTAGGCAACGGGTCATCCCGTTCAAACACAAAAATAATAAAATTGTACATTCTTTTCTCATCTTCCCAATCATGTTTGCACAATAAATATTTCATAAACAAATAACATTCTACAACAAGTGTGAAAAGGGCTCCTAGGAGTACCTAGGACGTTTTGGGTGCCTAACACCTTCCCATTGCGTAATTAACCCTTACCCAGACTCGCTGATCTTTTCATTAGTTTTCTATGTGTAAAACTTCTTAGGCTTTTGTTCGCTTTTTAGCCATTCCTAGGATAAATAAAAGTGCGGTGGCGACTCGATTCTTTGTATGCTTTTCTTTTGATTTAATCAATAAATCATAAAAGTGACGAATACACCGCTACCCCGATTGCACGTTTTTTTTTCTTTTTATCCCTAATTTTTGCCCAAACCTTTTTTCATTTTTCCTGGTTCGCCGGGATGCCCATTTTTGCCTGGACTCTTTTATTCTTTTCGTCCAGCGGGTCTCTTATACGAAGTATTTTTTAACTGCGTCCGCATTCACAGGGGATGGAAAATCCTCGCCATCCATGGTCGTCAACAATAAGGCTCCGCCAGAGAAAACCTTCTTGACCACGAATGGACCTTCATAATTGGGTGTCCACTTGCCCCGACGATCGTTTTGAGGAGGAAGGATCCTTTTCAACACCATATCTCCTACGTGATACACACGAGGTCGTATCGTTCGGTCAAAAGCACGCTTCATTCGCTGCTGGTACAACTGCCCATGACAAATGGCCGCCAACCTCTTTTCCTCAATCAGGCTTAACTCTTCATACCGAGTCCATACCCATTCAGCCTCTTCCAATTTCACGTCCATCAGGACTCTCAACAACGGAATCTGAACCTCAACGGTAGCACGGCCTCCATCCCATACACCAGCAAGAAAGGCGTTGCCCTAGTAGACGTGCCCACCGAGGTTCGATACCCATGCAATGCAAACGGCAACATCTCGTGCCAATCCTTATAGGTCACAACCATTTTCTGCACAATCTTCTTAATATTCTATTAGCTGCCTCGACCACCCCATTCATCTTCGGACGATAAGGAGAAGAATTGTGATGCTCAATCTTGAATTCCCGGCACAGTTCTGCCATCATCTTATTGTTGAGATTATAACCATTATCAGTAATGATTCTCTCGGGAAACCCCATATCGGCAAATAATGTCTCTTTTCAGGAACCTGACAACGACCTGTTTCGTCACATTCGCATAAGAGGCCGCTTCCACCCACTTGGTGAAGTAGTCAATAGCCACTAATATGAATCGGTGCCCATTCGAAGCTGTAGGCTCAATCTTCCCAATCATATCAATGCCCCACATAGCAAACGGCCACGGAGATGACATCAAACTCAACGGGTTTGGAGGCACGTGCACCTTGTCAGCATAAATCTGGCATTTATGACACTTCCGCATGAAGTTGAAACACTGGGCCTCCATTGTCATCCAGTAATAACCACCTGTAACAACTTTTTCACCATTGCATTCCCGCTGGCATGGGTACCGAACGACCCCTCGTGCACTTCTTTCATCAATTGGCTTGCTTCTTGTCGTCGACACATCTGAGCAAAACCCAATCGAAATTTCTCTTGTATAAAACCCCATCCTTGTTCAGATAGAACACCATGGCCAACCTCCTCAGAGTCTTTCGGTCCTTTTTCGATGCTCCCTCAGGATACTCTTGGGTTTCCAGATAGCGTTTGATATCAAAATACCACGGCTTTCTATCATCAGGCGTTGTTTCAACAGCAAACACATAAGCCGGTCTATCTAGACGTCCCACCTCAACACTGGGGAACTGATTCCACCACTGCACCTTAATCAAGGCATGCAAAGTAGCCAAAGCATCTGCCAGAGGATTCTCTTCTCTCGGCACATGATGTAATTCCACCTTGGTGAAAAACGTCAGCAATCTCCTCGTATAGTCCCGGTATGGAATTAAATGAGATTGATGCGCTATACCATTTCCCATTAACTTGGTTCACAACCAAAGCTGAATCTCCATAGATAAAAAGGTTCTTGATCCGCAAATCAATCGCCTCTTCAATACCCAAGATACAAGCTTCGTATCAGCCACATTGTTGGTGCATTCAAACGTTAACCGGGCAGCAAAAGATATGTGGGATCCTTTCGGCGTAACCAAAACAGCACCAACTCCACTACCATTCACGTTAACGGCCCCATCAAACATCAGAATCCATTCGGATTCAGGGTCAGGCCCCTCCTCCGGGATCGGTTCCTCATAATCCTCGATTTGAGAAACATGATATCCTCATCAGGGAACTCAAACTTCATCGGTTGATAATCTTCAAGGTGCTGGGCGAGGTAATCAGACAATACACTCCTCTTTATCGCTTTCTAAGAGGTATTATGAATATCGTACTCAGTCAAATCATTTGCCACCTCGCAACCCGTCCGGTCAATGCTGGCTTCACAATATATAACTTGATTGGATCCATCTTGGAAATCAACAAAGTGGTATGAACCAGCACATATACTGTCTAGTCGGCGAGCAGCCCATACCAAAGCGCATACAAATTGTAAATAACTTGTATATCTCTTCTCATCTCTTCAATCATGTTCGCACAAAATAAATTTCTTACAAAAATACCAACCTTACAACAAGTGTGAAAAGGGCTCCCTAGGAGTACCTAGGATGTTTTGGGTGCTTAACACCTTCCCATCGCATAACCAACCCCCTTACCCCCGATCTCTGACATTTTTACTAGTTTTTGATTCGATAAAACATTTAGGTTTTTGTTCGCTTTCTAACCATTCCTTTGGATAAATAGAAGTGCAGTGGCGACTCGACTTGTATGGTTTACCTTAGATTTAGTCAATTTTCTCTAATGGTAACGAATACCCCACTACACATAGGAAAGGAAGATCCGAGTTGGTCCGTGCAATTGGTAGCTTTGGAAACTTACACTCTTTGGGTGAGAGAAGAGAGCTATGGAGTTAAAGATGCCCTATCCATATGAAAGAATATGTCCCTTGTTGTGGTTGAGCCATTAACTCTCCCTAAGCAAGATATAGAGGAGTTGGAAGATGCGCTCGTCAAGATGAAGCAAGCAAGAGAAGGATATGTGGGAAGAGTGTTTCCGGCTTTGAGCAAGAAGATGAAGAGTTGCAATTGGAGTCTAAGGACAAAGACGCACTTACCGAGTTACTGAAGACTGAGTGACAAAGAGAC
>NW_026113589.1:0-16315 GCF_024323335.1 Lathyrus oleraceus
TTATGAATGATGAAAATGTTGTCGTTAAAGCCGTGAAATTTGATTGAATTCTGTAAAGGATGAAAATGTTATTTTTAAACCGATAGAATTTGATTGAATTATGTGAATGATAAAAATGTTGTGTTAAACCCATGAAATTTGATTGAATTATGTGAATGATGAAAATGTTATTAAACCCATGAAATTTGATTGAGTTGTGTGAATAATGAAAATGTCGTTTTGTTAAACCATGAAATTTGATTGAATTCTTGGAATAATGAAAATGTTGTTGTTAAACATATGAAATTTGATTGAATGTGTGAATGATGAAAATGTTGATGTTAAACCCATGAATTTGATTGAATTGTGGAATGACGAAAATGTTCCTTTTAAATCCATGGAATTTGATGGAATTCTGTGAATGATGAAATATTGTCGTTAAACCCATGAAATTGATTGATTGTGTGAATGATAAAAATGTTGTTCTTAAACCCATGAAATTTGATTGAATTGTGTGAATGATGAAAATGTTGTTGTTGTTAAATTCATGAAATTTGATTGATTGTGTGAATGATGAAAATGTTGATGTTAAACAAATGAATTTGATAGAATTGTTGAATCATGAAAATGTGTGTTGTTGAAACCCATGAAATTTGATTGAATTGTATGAATGATGAAAATATTGTTTGTTAAACCCATGAAATTTGATTGAATTCTGGGAATGATGAAAATGTTGTTGTTAACTCATAAAATTTGATTGAATTGTATAAAGGATGAAAATGTTATTTTAAAACGATAGAATTGATTGAATTATGTGAATGATAAAAAGTTTGTTGTAATCCCAGAAATTTGATTGAATTAAGTGAATGATGAAAATGTTGCTATTAAACCCAAGAAATTTGATTGAATTGTGTGAATAATGAAATTGTTGTTGTCTTTAAAACCATGAAATTTGATTGAATTGTCTGAATAATAAAAATGTAGTTGTTAAACCCATGAAATTTGATTGAATTATGGGAATGATGAAAATGTTCTATTAAACCCATGAAATTTGATTGAATTGTGTGAATAATGAAAATGTTGTTGTTAAACCCATGAAATTTGATTGAAATGTTGGAATAATGAAAATGTTGTTGTTAAACATACGAAATTTGATTGAATTGTGTGAATGATGAAAATGTTGATGTTAAACCCATTAAATTTGATTGAGTTGTGTGAATGATAAAAATGTTGTTCTTAAACCCATGAAATTTGATTGAATTGTGTGAATGATGAAAATGTTGTTGTTAAACTCATAAAATTTGATTGAATTGTCTGAATGATGAAAATGTTGTCGTTAAATCCATGAAATTTGATTGAATTCTGTAAAGGATGAAAATGTTATTTTTAAACCGATAGAATTTGATTGAATTATGTGAACGATAAAAATGTTGTTCTTAAACCCATGAAAATTGATTGAATTGTGAGAATGATGAAAATGGGTTGTTGTTAAATTCATGAATTTGATTGAATTGTGTGAATGATGAAAATGTAGTTGTTAAACCCATGAAAATTGATAGAATTGTGTGAATGATGAAAATGTTGTTGTTGTTGAACCCATGAAATTTGATGAATTGTATGAATGATGAAAATGTTGTTGTTGTTAAACCCATGAAATTTGATTGAGTTGTGTGAATGATAAAAAATGTTGTTCTTAAACGCATGAAATTTGATTGAATTTGTGAATGATGAAAATGTTGTTGTTGTTAATTCATGAAATTTGATTGAATTGTGTGAATGATGAAAATGTTGATGTTAAACAAATGAAATTTGATAGAAATTGTGTGAATAATGAAAATGTTGTTGTTGTTGAACCCATGAAATTTGATTGAATTGTATGAATGATGAAAATGTGTTGTTGTTAACCCATGAAATTTGATTGAACTGTGTGAATGATGAAAATGTTGTTGTTAAACTCATAAATTTGATTGAATTGTATGAATGATGAAATGTTGTCGTTAAATCCGTGAAATTTGATTGAATTCTGTAACGGATGAAAATGTTATTTTTAAACCGATAGAATTTGATTGAATTATGTGAATGATAAAAATGTTGTTGTTAATCCCATGAAATTTGATTGAATTAAGTGAATGATGAAAATGTTGCTGTTAACCCAATAAATTTGATTGAATTGTGTGAGTAATGAAATTGTTGTTGTCTTTAAAACCATGAAATTTGATTGAATTGTCTGAATAATGAAAATGTAGTTGTTAAACCCGTGAAATTTGATTGAATTATGGGAATGATGAAAATGTTCTATTAAACCCATGAAATTTGATTGAATTGTGTGAATAATGAAAATGTTGTTGTTAAACCCATGAAATTGATTGAAATGTTGGAATAATAAAAATGTTGTTGTTAAACATACGAATTTGATTGAATTGTGTGAATGATAAAAAGGTTGATGTTAAACCCATTAAATTTGATTGAATTGTGGGAATGATGAAAATATTGTCGTTAAACCCATGGAATTTGATTGAATTCTGTGAATGATGAAAATATTGTCGTTAAACCCATGAAATTTGATTGATTGTGTGAATGATAAAATGTTGTTCTTAAACCCATGAAATTTGATTGAATTGTGTGAATGATGAAAATGTTGTTGTTAAACATTCATGAAATTTGATTGAATTGTGTGAATGATGAAAATGTAGTTGTAAACCCATGAAATTTGATAGAATTGTGTGATGATGAAAATGTTGTTGTTGTTGAACCCATGAAATTTGATTGAATTGTATGAATGATGAAAATGTTGTTGTTGTTAAACCCATGAAATTTGATTGAGTGTGTGAATGATAAAAATGTTGTTCTTAAACGCATGAAATTTGATTGAATTGTGTGAATGATGAAAATGTTGTTGTTGTTAAATTCATGAAATTTGATTGAATTGTGTGAATGATGAAAATGTTGATGTTAAACAAATAAAATTTGATAGAATTGTGTGAATAATGAAAATGTTGTTGTTGTTGAACCCATGAAATTTGATTGAATTGTATGAATGATGAAAATGTGTTGTTGTTAAACCCATGAAATTTGATTGAACTGTGTGAATGATGAAAAGTGTTGTTAAACTCATAAAATTTGATTGAATTTGTATGAATGATGAAAATGTTGTCGTTAAATCCGTGAAATTTGATTGAATTCTGTAACGGATGAAAATGTTATTTTTAAACCGATAGAATTTGATTGAATTATGTGAATGATAAAAATGTTGTTGTTAATCCCATAAAATTTGATTGAATTAAGTGAATGATGAAAATGTTGCTGTTAAACCCAAGAAATTTGATTGAATTGTGTGAGTAATGAAATTGTTGTTGTCTTTAAAACCATGAAATTTGATTGAATTGTCTGAATAATGAAAATGTAGTTGTTAAACCCATGAAATTTGATTGAATTATGGGAATGATGAAAATGTTCTATTAAACCCATGAAATTTGATTGAATTGTGTGAATAATGAAAATGTTGTTGTTAAACCCATGAAATTTGATTGAAATGTTGGAATAATGAAAATGTTGTTGTTAAACATACGATTTTTGATTGAATTGTATGAATGATGAAAATGTTGATGTTAAACCCATTAAATTTGATTGAATTGTGGGAATGATGAAAATATTGTCGTTAAACCCATGGAATTTGATTGAAATCTGTGAATGATGAAAATATTGTCGTTAAACCCATGAAATTTGATTGAGTTGTGTGAATGATAAAAATGTTGTTCTTAAACCCATGAAATTTGATTGAATTGTGTGAATGATGAAAATGTTGTTGTTAAACTCATAAAATTTGATTGAATTCTCTGAATGATGAAAATGTAGTTGTTAAACCCATGAAATTTGATTGAATTATGTGAACGATAAAAATGTTGTTCTTAAACCCATGAAATTTGATTGAATTGTGTGAATGATGAAAATGTTGTTGTTGTTAAATTCATGAAATTTGATTGAATTGTGTGAATGATGAAAATGTAGTTGTTAAACCCATGAAATTTGATAGAATTGTGTGAATGATGAAAATGTTGTTGTTGTTGAACCCATGAAATTTGATTGAATTGTATGAATGATGAAAATGTTGTTGTTGTTAAACCCATGAAATTTGATTGAGTTGTGTGAATGATAAAAATGTTGTTCTTAAACCCATGAAATTTGATTGAATTGTGTGAATGATGAAAATGTTGTTGTTGTTAAATTCATGAAATTTGATTGAATTGTGTGAATGATGAAAATGTTGATGTTAAACAAATGAAATTTGATAGAATTGTGTGAATAATGAAAATGTTGTTGTTGTTGAACCCATGAAATTTGATTGAATTGTATGAATGATGAAAATATTGTTGTTGTTAAACCCATGAAATTTGATTGAATTGTGTGAATGATGAAAATGTTGTTGTTAAACTCATAAAATTTGATTGAATTGTATGAATGATGAAAATGTTGTCGTTAAATCCATGAAATTTGATTGAATTCTGTATAGGATGAAAATGTTATTTTTAAACCGATAGAATTTGATTGAATTATGTGAATGATAAAAATGTTGTTGTTAATCCCATGAAATTTGATTGAATTAAGTGAATGATGAAAATGTTGCTGTTAAACCCAATAAATTTGATTGAATTGTGTGAATAATGAAATTGTTGTTGTCTTTAAAACCATGAAATTTGATAGAATTGTCTGAATAATGAAAATGTAGTTGTTAAACCCATGAAATTTGATTGAATTATGGGAATGATGAAAATGTTCTATTAAACCCATGAAATTTGATTGAATTGTGTGAATAATGAAAATGTTGTTGTTAAACCCATGAAATTTGATTGAAATGTTGGAATAATAAAAATGTTGTTGTTAAACATACGATTTTTGATTGAATTGTATGAATGATGAAAATGTTGATGTTAAACCCATTAAATTTGATTGAATTGTGGGAATGATGAAAATATTGTCGTTAAACCCATGGAATTTGATTGAAATCTGTGAATGATGAAAATGTTGTCGTTAAACCCATGAAATTTGATTGAGTTGTGTGAATGATAAAAATGTTGTTCTTAAACCCATGAAATTTGATTGAATTGTGTGAATGATGAAAATGTTGTTGTTGTTAAATTCATGAAATTTGATTGAATTGTGTGAATGATGAAAATGTAGTTGTTAAACCCATGAAATTTGATAGAATTGTGTGAATGATGAAAATGTTGTTGTTGTTGAACCCATGAAATTTGATTGAATTGTATGAATGATGAAAATGTTGTTGTTGTTAAACCCATGAAATTTGATTGAGTTGTGTGAATGATAAAAATGTTGTTCTTAAACCCATGAAATTTGATTGAATTGTGTGAATGATGAAAATGTTGTTGTTGTTAAATTCATGAAATTTGATTGAATTGTGTGAATGATGAAAATGTTGATGTTAAACAAATGAAATTTGATAGAATTGTGTGAATAATGAAAATGTTGTTGTTGTTGAACCCATGAAATTTGATTGAATTGTATGAATGATGAAAATATGTTGTTGTTAAACCCATGAAATTTGATTGAATTGTGTGAATGATGAAAATGTTGTTGTTAAACTCATAAAATTTGATTGAATTGTATGAATGATGAAAATGTTGTCGTTAAATCCATGAAATTTGATTGAATTCTGTATAGGATGAAAATGTTATTTTTAAACCGATAGAATTTGATTGAATTATGTGAATGATAAAAATGTTGTTGTTAATCCCATGAAATTTGATTGAATTAAGTGAATGATGAAAATGTTGCTGTTAAACCCAATAAATTTGATTGAATTGTGTGAATAATGAAATTGTTGTTGTCTTTAAAACCATGAAATTTGATAGAATTGTCTGAATAATGAAAATGTAGTTGTTAAACCCATGAAATTTGATTGAATTATGGGAATGATGAAAATGTTCTATTAAACCCATGAAATTTGATTGAATTGTGTGAATAATGAAAATGTTGTTGTTAAACCCATGAAATTTGATTGAAATGTTGGAATAATGAAAATGTTGTTGTTAAACATACGAAATTTGATTGAATTGTGTGAATGATGAAAATGTTGATGTTAAACCCATTAAATTTGATTGAATTGTGGGAATGATGAAAATATTGTCGTTAAACCCATGGAATTTGATTGAAATCTGTGAATGATGAAAATGTTGTCGTTAAACCCATGAAATTTGATTGAGTTGTGTGAATGATAAAAATGTTGTTCTTAAACCCATGAAATTTGATTGAATTGTGTGAATGATGAAAATGTTGTTGTTGTTAAATTCATGAAATTTGATTGAATTGTGTGAATGATGAAAATGTAGTTGTTAAACCCATGAAATTTGATAGAATTGTGTGAATGATGAAAATGTTGTTGTTGTTGAACCCATGAAATTTGATTGAATTGTATGAATGATGAAAATGTTGTTGTTGTTAAACCCATGAAATTTGATTGAGTTGTGTGAATGATAAAAATGTTGTTCTTAAACCCATGAAATTTGATTGAATTGTGTGAATGATGAAAATGTTGTTGTTGTTAAATTCATGAAATTTGATTGAATTGTGTGAATGATGAAAATGTTGATGTTAAACAAATGAAATTTGATAGAATTGTGTGAATAATGAAAATGTTGTTGTTGTTGAACCCATGAAATTTGATTGAATTGTATGAATGATGAAAATATTGTTGTTGTTAAACCCATGAAATTTGATTGAATTGTGTGAATGATGAAAATGTTGTTGTTAAACTCATAAAATTTGATTGAATTGTATGAATGATGAAAATGTTGTCGTTAAATCCATGAAATTTGATTGAATTCTGTAAAGGATGAAAATGTTATTTTTAAACCGATAGAATTTGATTGAATTATGTGAATGATAAAAATGTTGTTGTTAATCCCATGAAATTTGATTGAATTAAGTGAATGATGAAAATGTTGCTGTTAAACCCAATAAATTTGATTGAATTGTGTGAATAATGAAATTGTTGTTGTCTTTAAAACCATGAAATTTGATAGAATTGTCTGAATAATGAAAATGTAGTTGTTAAACCCATGAAATTTGATTGAATTATGGGAATGATGAAAATGTTCTATTAAACCCATGAAATTTGATTGAATTGTGTGAATAATGAAAATGTTGTTGTTAAACCATGAAATTGATTGAAATGTTGGAATAATAAAAATGTTGTTGTTAAACATACGATTTTTGATTGAATTGTATGAATGATGAAAATGTTGATGTTAAACCCATTAAATTGATTGAATTGTGGGAATGATGAAAATATTGTCGTTAAACCCATGGAATTTGATTGAAATCTGTGAATGATGAAAATGTTGTCGTTAAACCCATGAAATTTGATTGAGTTGTGTGAATGATAAAATGTTGTTCTTAAACCCATGAAATTTGATTGAATTGTGTGAATGATGAAAATGTTGTTGTTAAACTCATAAATTTGATTGAATTCTCTGAATGATGAAAATGTAGTTGTTAAACCCATGAAATTTGATTGAATTATGTGAACGATAAAAATGTTGTTCTTAAACCCATGAAATTTGATTGAATTGTGTGAATGATGAAAATGTTGTTGTTGTTAAATTCATGAAATTTGATTGAATTGTGTGAATGATGAAAATGTAGTTGTTAAACCCATGAAATTTGATAGATGTGTGTGAATGATGAAAATGTTGTTGTTGTTGAACCCATGAAATTTGATTGAATTGTATGAATGATGAAAATGTTGTTGTTTTTAAACCCATGAAATTTGATTGAGTTGTGTGAATGATAAAAATGTTGTTCTTAAACCCATGAAATTTGATTGAATTGTGTGAATGATGAAAATGTTGTTGTTGTTAAATTCATGAAATTTGATTGAATTGTGTGAATGATGAAAATGTTGATGTTAAACAAATGAAATTTGATAGAATTGTGTGAATAATGAAAATGTTGTTGTTGTTGAACCCATGAAATTTGATTGAATTGTATGAATGATGAAAATGTTGTTGTTGTTAAACCTGTAACACCCCGATAAAATACGATAATTATTTAATTTAAGTTTAATAGTATATTATGATGATAATATGAATGAGAGGGTATTATTTTTCAAAATAAAAGATAAACCATTCATATATATTATTATTAGTATATTTATTAATTTAATTAAATAATTGGAATATTATTGGATTATTATTATTGGAATAATAAAGTTGGAATTGGGACGGTTTTTGGAATCAGGAAAGAGTCCCATTTGGTAAAAAGGTTTTTACACGTGAAAACAGAGAACACGTAACAATTGGGAGAAAAGAGAAGAAACTGAGAAAGGGAGAAGAAGAGGCTAGGGCTCAAGAGGAGGATTCCCGATTGTTGAAGGTCAAAGAAGGATTTGCCGGATTAACTCAGGTAAGGGGGGTTTATCGTCGTTTAATGGGTATTATGGGTTAACATGTAATGGGTAGTAATAAGCCATTGAATCGACTCTAATTAGGATGATGAATGTTGCAAATTGTGAACTTATGGATGGATGAGATATGGGTTTATAATTGAAGAAAATTCGTAGGAATTGGATATAATAAGGTTAGAAATTGTGAAAGTGAATGGGTATGATCTGTGTTAGATAATATGAATGAATGCTGTGTAAAAATTGGACTGTGGAAGGTTGGATCTGAGAAATCTCGTAGCAGAGAAAACCCATAGCAGATCTGAAAAATTGGTTTCTGGTCATACGCGTACGACACTAGGCCATACGCGTATGAGATGGCCTGGTATGCGTATGGGGTGAGGCCATACGCGTATGAATGAAGAAGATGATGTTCTAAACGTAGTTTTGTCTCTGTTGGTACGCGTATGGGAGAAGTGGTACGCGTATCATACGCGTATGAGACAGGCCATACGCGTATGGGCAGATGTTTGATTTTTCTGAGTTGTGGTTGTGCAGTTTTGGTCGTTTCAGCTGAGTGATGTAATTTAGCTGATGTATGATATAGTAGGGATCATTTCCCGTTGTTTTGTGCAGTATAGGTATTAGTAGAGTGTGCTAATACTGTGATTTATTATTTGGCATGACATGATATGATTCTGTGATAAATATGTTGATGATGTGTGATGGTATGCATAATGCTGAGAATATATCTATTATGTATGCAATTGTGGATGGACTGTTTATGGCTTAGAGTGTGAGCATATGTCCATTGTGGATTGTTGTTGATGTTTGCATGCTAGGTGATTTAGCGTGCATAGCATGGCCTTTATGGTGGTAGCTAATTCCCATGGTGAGGAATTAGTGAGTGAGTCACTAGGTCTCAAATGAGTGGGACTAGTGAGCTTGGTAGCCGTATCTGGGTTTGATCGGTGAGGTTGAACTATGTGTTCACGAATAGTCGGTACCGCATGCATGGAGTCTCATTTCATAATGTATGTATGGCGTATAATATGAATGGATGTATTCCAATATTATACGTGTGTTTTGTGTTTGTGTGGAGTGTGATTATGAGTTGATGTTGCCGTTGCTGAATGTGTGATATGATTAGGGTGATGAAATGTGTTAATTTACTTAGCATTACATGATATTTTATAATGCTTATTATATCGATTGAGGAACTCACCCTTACAACTATGTTTCAGGTAACGAGCAGTGATTGAGTAGAGGCTAGTACTTGGAGTGTAGTGTAGTTCCTTAGTGGGTCATGCTCTGGTCTATGTAACATCGGGACGGGATGTTTTACTTTGTTTTCATTTTGGTTGTTGAACAACTTTACATGTAATGTGTTACATGGTTTGCATTTTGTTAGATTTCTATCCGCTGCGTATTGTGCAATGTTTTATTTTGATTAATAAATGAGCATGACAAGATATTTTGGTGAATGGTGTGAAGTGTCAAGTGTGACACCCTGAAATTGCATATCTACTCTGATTTATATTTTGTTGTTTTAATTAATTATTGGGGTATTTTAGAAGGGTGTTACAAAACCCATGAAATTTGATTGAATTGTGTGAATGATGAAAATGTTGTTGTTAAACCCATAAAATTTGATTGAATTGTATGAATGATGAAAATGTTGTCGTTAAATCCATGAAATTTGATTGAATTCTGTAAAGGATGAAAATGTTATTTTTAAACCGATAGAATTTGATTGAATTATGTGAATGATAAAAATGTTGTTGTTAATCCCATGAAATTTGATTGAATTAAGTGAATGATGAAAATGTTGATGTTAAACCCATCAAATTTGATTGAATTGTGGGAATGATGAAAATATTGTCGTTAAACCCATGGAATTTGATTGAATTCTGTGAATGATGAAAATACTGTCGTTAAACCCATGAAATTTGATTGAGTTGTGTGAATGTAAAAAATGTTGTTCTTAAACCCATGAAATTTGATTGAATTGTGTGAATGATGAAAATGTTGTTGTTAAACTCATAAAATTTGATTGAATTGTCTGAATGATGAAAATGTAGTTGTTAAACCCATGAAATTTGATTGAATTATGTGAACAATAAAAATGTTGTTCTTAAACCCATGAAATTTAATTGAATTGTGTGAATGATGAAAATGTTGTTGTTGTTAAATTCATGAAATTTGATTGAATTGTGTGAATGATGAAAATGTAGTTGTTAAACCCATGAAATTTGATAGAATTGTGTGAATGATGAAAATGTTGTTGTTGTTGAACCCATGAAATTTGATTGAATTGTATGAATGATGAAAATGTTGTTGTTGTTAAACCCATGAAATTTGATTGAATTGTTGGAATAATGAAAATGTTGTTGTTAAACAAATGAAATTTGATTGAATTGTGTGAATGATGAAAACGTTGATGTTAAACCCATGAAATTTGATTGAATTGGGGGAATGATGAAAATGTTCCTTTTAAATCCATGGAATTTGATTGAATTCTGTGAATGATGAAAAAATTGTCGTTAAACCAATGAAATTTGATTGAGTTGTGTGAATGATAAACATGTTGTTCTTAAACCCATGAAATTTGATTGAATTGTGTGAATGATGAAAATGTTGTTATTGTTAAATTCATGAAATTTGATTGAATTGTGTGAATGATGAAAATGTTGAAGTTAAACCAATGAAATTTGATAGAATTGTGTGAATATTGAAAATGTTGTTGTTGTTGAACCCAGGAAATTTGAATGAATTGTGTGAATGATGAAAATGTTGTTGTTAAACATATGAAATTTGATTGAATTGTGTGAATGATGAAAATGTTGATGTTAAACCCATTAAATTTGATTGAATCGTGGGAATGATGAAAATGTTGTTGTTGTTAAAGCCATGAAATTTGATTGAATTGTGTGAATGATAAAAATGTTGTTGTTGTTGTTAAACCCATAAAATTTGATTGAATTGTGTGAATGATGAAAATGTTGTTGTTAAACATTTGAAATTTGATTGAATTGTGTGAATGATGAAAATGTTGATGTTAAACCCATTAAATTTGATTGAATTATGGGAATGATGAAAATGTTCCTGTTAAATCCATGGAATTTGATTGAATTATGTGAACGATAAAAATGTTGTTGTTAAACTCATGAAATTTAATTGAATTGTGTGAATGATAAAAATGTTGTTCTTAAACCCATGAAATTTGATTGAATTGTGTGAATGATGAAAATGTTGTTGTTAAACTCATAAAATTTGAATGAATTGTGTGAATGATGAAAATGTAGTTATTAAACCCATGAAATTTGATTGAATTAAGTGAATGATGAAAATGTTGTTGTTAAACCCCAAGAAATTTGATTGAATTGTGTGAATAATGAAATTGTTGTTGTCTTTAAACCCATGAAATTTGATTGAATTGTCTGAATGATGAAAATGTAGTTGTTAAACCCATGAAATTTGATTGAGTTGTGTGAATGATAAACATGTTGTTCTTAAACCCATGAAATTTGATTGAATTGTGTGAATGATGAAAATGTTGTTGTTGTTAAATTCATGAAATTTGATTGAATTGTGTGAATGATGAAAATGTTGATGTTAAACCAATGAAATTTGATAGAATTATGTGAATATTGAAAATGTTGTTGTTGTTGAACCCAGGAATTTTGATTGAATTGTGTGAATGATGAAAATGTTTGTTGTTATTAAACCCATGAAATTTGATTGAATTGTGTGAATGATGAAAATGTTGTTGTTAAACTCATAAAATTTGATTGAATTGTATGAATGATAAAAATGTTATCGTTAAAGCCGTGAAATTTGATTGAATTCTGTAAATGAAGAAAATGTTATTTTTAAACCGACAGAATTTGATTGAATTATGTGAATGATAAAAATGTTGTTGTTAAACCCATGAAATTTTATTGAATTGTGTGAATGATGAAAATGTTGTTGTTGTTAAACACATGAAATTTAATTGAATTGTGTAAGTGATGAAAATGTTGTTAAAACCATAAAATTTGATTGAATTTTGTGAATGATGAAAATGTTGTTGTTAAACCCATGAAATTTGATTAAATTGTGTGAATGATAAAAATGTTGTTGTTAAACCCATGAAATTTGATTGAATTGTGGGAATAATGAAAATGTTGTTGTTAATCCCATGAAATTTGATTGAATTAAGTGAATGATTTAAATGTTGGTATTAAACCCAAGAAATTTGATTGAATTGTGTGAATGATGAAAATGTTGTTATTATTAAACCCATGAAATTTGATTGAATTGTCTGAATGATGAAAATGTAGTTGTTAAACCCATGAAATTTGATGAATTATGGGAATGATGAAAATGTTCTATTAAACCCATGAAATTTGATTGAGTTGTGTGAATAATGAAAATGTTGTTGTTAAACCCATGAAATTTGATTGAATTGTTGGAATAATGAAAATGTTGTTGTTAAACCTATGAGATTTGATTGAATTGTGTGAATGATGAAAATGTTGATGTTAAACCCATGAAATTTGATTGAATTGTGGGAATGATGAAATTGTTCCTGTTAAATCCATGGAATTTGATTGAATTCTGTGAATGATGAAAAAATTGTCGTTAAACACATGAAATTTGATTGAGTTGTGTGAATGATAAACATGTTGTTCTTAAACCCATGAAATTTGATTGAATTGTGTCAATGATGAAAATGTTGTTGTTAAACTCATAAAATTTGATTGAATTGTATGAATGATAAAAATGTTATCGTTAAAGCCGTGAAATTTGATTGAATTCTGTAAATGAAGAAAATGTTATTTTTAAACCGACAGAATTTGATTGAATTATGTGAATGATAAAAATGTTGTTGTTAAACCCATGAAATTTTATTGAATTGTGTGAATGATGAAAATGTTGTTGTTGTTAAACACATGAAATTTAATTGAATTGTGTAAGTGATGAAAATGTTGTTAAAACCATAAAATTTGATTGAATTTTGCGAATGATGAAAATGTTATTGTTAAACCCATGAAATTTGATTAAATTGTGTGAATGATAAAAATGTTGTTGTTAAACCCATGAAATTTGATTGAATTGTGGGAATAATGAAAATGTTGTTGTTAATCCCATGAAATTTGATTGAATTAAGTGAATGATGAAAATGTTGGTATTAAACCCAAGAAATTTGATTGAATTGTGTGAATGATGAAAATGTTGTTGGTATTAAACCCATGAAATTTGATTGAATTGTCTGAATGATGAAAATGTAGTTGTTAAACCCATGAAATTTGATGAATTATGGGAATGATGAAAATGTTCTATTAAACCCATGAAATTTGATTGAGTTGTGTGAATAATGAAAATGTTGTTGTTAAACCCATGAAATTTGATTGAATTGTGGGAATGATGAAAATGTTCCTGTTAAATCCATGGAATTTGATTGAATTCTGTGAATGATGAAAATATTGTCGTTAAACCCATGAAATTTGATTGAGTTGGGTGAACGATAAAAATATTGTTCTTAAACCCATGAAATTTGATTGAATTGTGTGATTGATGAAAATGTTATTGTTGTTAAATCCATGAAATTTGATTGAATTGTGTGAATGATGAAAATGTTGATGTTAAACCAATGAAATTTGATAGAATTGTGTGAATATTGAAAATTTTGTTGTTGTTGACCCAGGAAATTTGATTGAATGGTGTGAATGATAAAAATGTTGTTGTTGTTAAACCCATGAAATTTGATTGAATTGTGTGAATGATGAAAATGTTGTTGTTAAACTCATAAAATTTGATTGAATTGTATGAATGATAAAAATGTTGTCGTTAAAGCCGTGAAATTTGATTGAATTCTGTAAATGAAGAAAATGTTATTTTTAAACCGACAGAATTTGATTGAATTATGTGAATGATAAAAATGTTGTTGTTAAACCCATGAAATTTGATTGAATTGTCTGAATGATGAAAATGTTGTTGTTGTTAAACACATGAAATTTAATTGAATTGTGTAAGTGATGAAAATGTTGTTAAAACAATAACATTTAATTGAATTTTGCGAATGATGAAAATGTTGTTGTTAAACCCATGAAATTTGATTAAATTGTGTAATTGATGAAAATGTTGTTGTTTAAACCCATGAAATTTGATTGAATTGTGTGAATGATGAAAATGTTGTTGTTAAACATATGAAATTTGATTGAATTGTGGGAATAATGAAAATGTTGTTGTTAATCCCATGAAATTTGATTGAATTAAGTGAATGATGAAAATGTTGCTGTTAAACCCAAGAAATTTGATTGAATTGTGTGAATAATGAAAATGTTGTTATTATCAAACCCAAGAAATTTGATTGAATTGTCTGAATGTTGAAAATGTAGCTGTTTAAACCCATGAAATTTGATTGAATTATGGGAATGATGAAAATGTTCTATTAAACCCATGAAATTTGATTGAGTTGTGTGAATAATGAAAATGTTGTTGTTAAACCCATGAAATTTGATTGAATTGTTGGAATAATGAAAATGTTGTTGTTAAACAAATGAAATTTGATTGAATTGTGTGAATGATGAAAACGTTGATGTTAAACCCATGAAATTTGATTGAATTGGGGGAATGATGAAAATGTTCCTGTTAAATCCATGGAATTTGATTGAATTCTGTGAATGATGAAAAAATTGTCGTTAAACACATGAAATTTGATTGAGTTGTGTGAATGATAAACATGTTGTTCTTAAACCCATGAAATTTGATTGAATTGTGTGAATGATGAAAATGTTGTTGTTGTTAAATCCATGAAATTTAATTGAATTGTGTGAATGATGAAAATGTTGATGTTAAACCAATGAAATTTGATAGAATTGTGTGAATATTGAAAATTTTGTTGTTGTTGAACCCAGGAAATTTGATTGAATTGCGTGAATGATAAAAATGTTCTTGTTGTTAAACCCATGAAATTTGATTGAATTGTGTGAATGATGAAAATGTTGTTGTTAAACTCATAAAATTTGATTGAATTGTATGAATGATAAAAATGTTCTCGTTAAAGCCATGAAATTTGATTGAATTCTGTAAATGAAGAAAATGTTATTTTTAAACCGACAGAATTTGATTGAATTATGTGAATGATAAAAATGTTGTTGTTAAACCCATGAAATTTGATTGAATTGTGTGAATGATGAAAATGTTGTTGTTGTTAAACACATGAAATTTAATTGAATTGTGTAAGTGATGAAAATGTTGTTAAAACAATAAAATTTAATTGAATTTTGCGAATGATGAAAATGATGTTGTTAAACCCATGAAATTTGATTAAATTGTGTAATTGATGAAAATGTTGTTGTTTAAACCCATGAAATTTGATTGAATTGTGTGAATGATGAAAATGTTGTTGTCAAACATATGAAATTTGATTGAATTGTGGGAATAATGAAAATGTTGTTTTTAATCCCATGAAATTTGATTGAATTAAGTGAATGATGAAAATGTTGCTGTTAAACCCAAGAAATTTGATTGAATTGTGTGAATAATGAAAATGTTGTTATCATTAAACCCAAGAAATTTGATTGAATTGTCTGAATGTTGAAAATGTAGTTGTTTAAACCCATGAAATTTGATTGAATTATGGGAATGATGAAAATGTTCTATTAAACCCATGAAATTTGATTGAGTTGTGTGAATAATGAAAATGTTGTTGTTAAACCCATGAAATTTGATTGAATTGTTGGAATAATGAAAATGTTGTTGTTAAACAAATGAAATTTGATTGAATTGTGTGAATGATGAAAACGTTGATGTTAAACCCATGAAATTTGATTGAATTGGGGGAATGATGAAAATGTTCCTTTTAAATCCATGGAATTTGATTGAATTCTGTGAATGATGAAAAAATTGTCGTTAAACACTTGAAATTTGATTGAGTTGTGTGAATGATAA
>NW_026113590.1:0-16284 GCF_024323335.1 Lathyrus oleraceus
TTTCATCATTCCCACAATTCAATCAAATTTCATGGGTTTAACATCATCATTTCTATAATTCCCACAATTCAATCAAATTTCATGGGTTTAACATCAACATTTCATCATTCCCACAATTCAATCAAATTTCATGGGTTTAACATCATCATTTTCATCATTCCCACAATTCATCAAATTTCATGGGTTTAACATCATCATTTTCATCATTCCCACAATTCAATCAAATTTCATGGGTTTAACATCAACATTTTCATCATTCCACAATTCAATCAAATTTCATGGGTTTAACATCAACATTTCTATCATTCCCACAATTCAATCAAATTTCATGGGTTTAACATCATCATTTTCATCATTCCGACAATTCAATCAAATTTCATGGGTTTAACACCAACATTTTCATCATTCCCACAATTCAATCAAATTTCATGGGTTTAACATCATCATTTCTATCATTCCCACAATTCAATCAAATTTCATGGGTTTAACATCAACATTTTCATCATTCCCAAATTCAATCAAATTCATGGGTTTAACATCAACATTTTCATCATTCCCACAATTCAATCAAATTTCATGGGTTTAACATCATCATTTCTATAATTCCCACAATTCCGGTCAAAGTTCCAATAGAGAGTTGGGATAAAAGGGGGGACACGAAAACGGGAGGTTTTCGATTCTTATTCTAGACTGGCCCTGTAAAGGTGCGGATCAAATGGAAAGATAGGGGATGGCACTGGGGTAGAGGGCGAAGCTGATCACCACCTGTTCACACTCCCATAATGAATCAAATTTCATGGGTTTAACATCAACATTTTCATCATTCCCACAATTCAATCAAATTTCATGGGTTTAACATCATCATTTTCATCATTCCCACAATTCAATCAAATTTCATGGGTTTAACATCATCAATTTTCTATCATTCCCACAATTCAATCAAATTTCATGGGTTTAACATCATCATTTTCATCATTCCCACAATTCAATCAAATTTCATGGGTTTAACATCAACATTTTCATCATTCCCACAATTCAATCAAATTTCATGGGTTTAACATCATCATTTCTATATTTCCCACAATTCAATCAAATTTCATGGGTTTAACCATCATTTTTCATCATTCCCACAATTCAATCAAATTTCATGGTTTAACATCAACATTTTCATCATTCCCACAATTCAATCAAATTTCATGGGTTTAACATCATCATTTCTATAATTCCCACAATTCAATCAAATTTCATGGGTTTAACATCATCATTTTCATCATTCCCACAATTCAATCAAATTTCATGGTTTAACATCAACATTTTCATCATTCCCACAATTCAATCAAATTTCATGGGTTTAACATCATCATTTTCACATCGATCCCCAACTCAAGCAATTTCACATGGGGTTACAGCAAACATTTTCATCTATATCCCACAATTCAATCAAATTTCATGGTTTAACATCATCATTTTCATCATTCCCACAATTCAATCAATTTCATGGGTTTAACATCAACATTTTCATCATTCCCACAATTCAATCAAATTTCATGGGTTTAACATCACATTTTTCATCATTCCCACAATTCAATCAAATTTCATGGGTTTAACATCAACATTTTCATCATTCCCACAATTCAATCAAATTTCATGGGTTTAACATCATCATTTCTATAATTCCCACAATTCAATCAAATTTCATGGGTTTAACATCATCATTTTCATCATTCCCACAATTCAATCAAATTTCATGGTTTAACATCAACATTTTCATCATTCCCACAATTTTCAATCAAATTTCATGGGTTTAACATCAACATTTCATCATTCCCACAATTCAATCAAATTTCATGGGTTTAACATCATCATTTCTCACATTCCCACAATTCAATCAAATTTCATGGGTTTAACATCAACATTTTCATCATCCCACAATTCAATCAAATTTCATGGGTTTAACATCACATTTCATCATTCCCACAATTCAATCAAATTTCATGGGTTTAACATCATCATTTTCATAATTCCCACAATTCAATCAAATTTCATGGGTTTAACATCAACATTTTCATCATTCCCACAATTCAATCAAATTTCATGGGTTTAACATCATCATTTCATCATTCCCACAATTCAATCAAATTTCATGGTTTAACATCAACATTTTCATCATTCCCACAATTCAATCAAATTTCATGGGTTTAACATCATCATTTCATCATTCCCACAATTCAATCAAATTTCATGGGTTTAACATCATCATTTCTATCATTCCCACAATTCAATCAAATTTCATGGGTTTAACATCAACATTTTCATCATTCCCACAATTCAATCAAATTTCATGGGTTTAACATCATCATTTTCATCATTCCCACAATTCAATCAAATTTCATGGGTTTAACATCATCATTTTCATCATTCCCACAATTCAATCAAATTTCATGGTTTAACATCAACATTTTCATCATTCCCACAATTCAATCAAATTTCATGGGTTTAACATCATCATTTCTATAATTCCCCAATTCAATCAAATTTCATGGTTTAACATCAACATTTCATCATTCCCACAATTCAATCAAATTTCATGGGTTTAACATCATCATTTCTATCATTCCCACAATTCAATCAAATTTCATGGGTTTAACATCAACATTTTCATCATTCCCACAATTCAATCAAATTTCATGGGTTTAACATCATCATTTTATAATTCCCACAATTCAATCAAATTTCATGGGTTTAACATCAACATTTTCATCATTCCTTCAATCAAATTTCATGGGTAACCACATAAGATTTCTATATCACACAATTCAATCAAATTTCATGGGTTTAACATCACATTTCATCATTCCCACAATTCAATCAAATTTCATGGGTTTAACATCATCATTTCTATAATTCCCACAATTCAATCAAATTTCATGGGTTTAACATCAACATTTTCATCATTCCCACAATTCAATCAAATTTCATGGGTTTAACATCATCATTTCTATCATTCCCACAATTCAATCAAATTTCATGGGTTTAACATCATCATTTTCATCATTCCCACAATTCAATCAAATTTCATGGGTTTAACATCAACATTTTCATCATTCCCACAATTCAATCAAATTTCATGGGTTTAACATCATCATTTCTATCATTCCCACAATTCAATCAAATTTCATGGGTTTAACATCATCATTTCATCATTCCCACAATTCAATCAAATTTCATGGGTTTAACATCAACATTTTCATGATTCTCACAATTCAATCAAATTTCATGGGTTTAACATCAATCTTTTCATCATTCCCACAATTCAATCAAATTTCATGGGTTTAACATCATCATTTTATCATTCCCACATTCAATCAAATTCAGGGTTTAACATCATCATTTCTATAATTCCCACAACTCAATCAAATTCATGGGTTTAACATCAATATTTTCATCATTCCCACAATTCAATCAAATTTCATGGGTTTAACATCAACATTTCATCATTTCCCACAATTCAATCAAATTTCATGGGTTAACATCATCATTTCATAATTCCCACAATTCAATCAAATTTCATGGGTTTAACATCATCATTTTCATCATTCCCACAATTCAATCAAATTTCATGGGTTTAACATCATCATTTCATAATTCCCACAATTCAATCAAATTTCATGGGTTTAACATCAACATTTTCATCATTCCCACAATTCAATCAAATTTCATGGGTTTAACATCATCATTTCTATAATTCCCACAATTCAATCAAATTTCATGGGTTTAACATCATCATTTTCATCATTCCCACAATTCAATCAAATTTCATGGGTTTAACATCAACATTTTCATCATTCCCACAATTCAATCAAATTTCATGGTTTAACATCATCATTTCTATAATTCCCACAATTCAATCAAATTTCATGGGTTTAACATCATCATTTTCATCATTCCCACAATTCAATCAAATTTCATGGGTTTAACATCAACATTTTCATCATTCCCACAATTCAATCAAATTTCATGGGTTTAACATCATCATTTCTATAATTCCCAACAATTCAATCAAATTTCATGGGTTTAACATCAACATTTTCATCATTCCCACAATTCAATCAAATTTCATGGGTTTAACATCATCATTTCTATCATTCCCACAATTCAATCAAATTTCATGGGTTTAACATCATCATTTCATCATTCCCACAATTCAATCAAATTTCATGGGTTTAACATCAACATTTTCATCATTCCCACAATTCAATCAAATTTCATGGGTTTAACATCATCATTTCTATAATCCCACAATTCAATCAAATTTCATGGGTTTAACATCAACATTTTCATCATTCCCACAATTCAATCAAATTTCATGGGTTTAACATCAACATTTTCATCATTCCCACAATTCAATCAAATTTCATGGGTTTAACATCATCATTTCTATCATTCCCCAATTCAATCAAATTTCATGGGTTTAACATCAACATTTTCATCATTCCCACAATTCAATCAAATTTCATGGGTTTAACATCAACATTTTCATCATTCCCACAATTCAATCAAATTTCATGGGTTTAACATCATCATTTTCATCATTCCCACAATTCAATCAAATTTCATGGGTTTAACATCAACATTTTCATCATTCCCACAATTCAATCAAATTTCATGGGTTTAACATCATCATTTCATCATTCCCACAATTCAATCAAATTTCATGGGTTTAACATCAACATTTTCATCATTCCCACAATTCAATCAAATTTCATGGGTTTAACATCAACATTTTCATCATTCCCACAATTCAATCAAATTTCATGGTTTAACATCATCATTTCATCATTCCCACAATTCAATCAAATTTCATGGGTTTAACATCAACATTTTCATCATTCCCACAATTCAATCAAATTTCATGGGTTTAACATCAACATTTTCATCATTCCCACAATTCAATCAAATTTCATGGGTTTAACATCATCATTTCTATCATTCCCACAATTCAATCAAATTTCATGGGTTTAACATCAACATTTTCATCATTCCCACAATTCAATCAAATTTCATGGGTTTAACATCATCATTTCTATAATTCCCACAATTCAATCAAATTTCATGGGTTTAACATCAACATTTTCATCATTCCAACAATTCAATCAAATTTCATGGGTTTAACATCAACATTTTCATCATTCCAACAATTCAATCAAATTTCATGGGTTTAACATCATCATTTCTATAATTCCCACAATTCAATCAAATTTCATGGGTTTAACATCAACATTTTCATCATTCCCACAATTCAATCAAATTTCATGGGTTTAACATCAACATTTTCATCATTCCCACAATTCAATCAAATTTCATGGTTTAACATCATCATTTCTATAATTCCCACAATTCAATCAAATTTCATGGGTTTAACATCAACATTTTCATCATTCCCACAATTCAATCAAATTTCATGGGTTTAACATCAACATTTTCATCATTCCCACAATTCAATCAAATTTCATGGGTTTAACATCATCATTTCTATAATTCCCACAATTCAATCAAATTTCATGGGTTTAACATCAACATTTTCATCATTCCCACAATTCAATCAAATTTCATGGGTTTAACATCAACATTTTCATCATTCCCACAATTCAATCAAATTTCATGGTTTAACATCATCATTTTCATCATTCCCACAATTCAATCAAATTTCATGGGTTTAACATCATCATTTTCATCATTCCCACAATTCAATCAAATTTCATGGGTTTAACATCAACATTTTCATCATTCCCACAATTCAATCAAATTTCATGGGTTTAACATCATCATTTCTATCATTCCCACAATTCAATCAAATTTCATGGGTTTAACATCAACATTTTCATCATTCCCACAATTCAATCAAATTTCATGGGTTTAACATCAACATTTTCATCATTCCCACAATTCAATCAAATTTCATGGGTTTAACATCATCATTTCTATCATTCCCACAATTCAATCAAATTTCATGGGTTTAACATCAACATTTTCATCATTCCCACAATTCAATCAAATTTCATGGGTTTAACATCAACATTTTCATCATTCCCACAATTCAATCAAATTTCATGGGTTAACATCATCATTTCTATCATTCCACAATTCAATCAAATTTCATGGGTTTAACATCATCATTTCATCATTCCCACAACTCAATCAAATTTCATGGGTTTAAATCAACATTTTCATCATTCCCACAATTCAATCAAATTTCATGGGTTTAACATCAACATTTTCATCATTCCCACAATTCAATCAAATTTCATGGGTTTAACATCAACATTTTCATCATTCCCACAATTCAATCAAATTTCATGGGTTTAACATCATCATTTCTATAATTCCCACAATTCAATCAAATTTCATGGGTTTAACATCATCATTTTCATCATTCCCACAACTCAATCAAATTTCATGGGTTTAACATCAACATTTTCATCATTCCCACAATTCAATCAAATTTCATGGGTTTAACATCAACATTTTCATCATTCCCACAATTCAATCAAATTTCATGGGTTTAACATCAACATTTTCATCATTCCCACAATTCAATCAAATTTCATGGGTTTAACATCATCATTTCTATCATTCCCACAACTCAATCAAATTTCATGGGTTTAACATCAACATTTTCATCATTCCCACAATTCAATCAAATTTCATGGGTTTAACATCAACATTTTCATCATTCCCACAATTCAATCAAATTTCATGGGTTTAACATCATCATTTCTATCATTCCCACAATTCAATCAAATTTCATGGGTTTAACATCAACATTTCATCATTCCCACAATTCAATCAAATTTCATGGGTTTAACATCATCATTTTCATCATTCCCACAATTCAATCAAATTTCATCGGTTTAACATCAACATTTTCATCATTCCCACAATTCAATCAAATTTCATGGGTTTAACATCAACATTTTCATCATTCCCACAATTCAATCAAATTTCATGGGTTTAACATCATCATTTCTATCATTCCCACAATTCAATCAAATTTCATGGGTTTAACATCAACATTTTCATCATTCCCACAATTCAATCAAATTTCATGGGTTTAACATCATCATTTCTATCATTCCCACAATTCAATCAAATTTCATGGGTTTAACATCATCATTTTCATCATTCCCACAATTCAATCAAATTTCATGGGTTTAACATCATCATTTCTATCATTCCCACAATTCAATCAAATTTCATGGGTTTAACATCAACATTTTCATCATTCCCACAATTCAATCAAATTTCATGGGTTTAACATCTACATTTTCATCATTCCCACAATTCAATCAAATTTCATGGGTTTAACATCATCATTTCTATAATTCCCACAATTCAATCAAATTTCATGGGTTTAACATCAACATTTTCATCATTCCCACAATTCAATCAAATTTCATGGGTTTAACATCATCATTTCTATCATTCCCACAATTCAATCAAATTTCATGGGTTTAACATCATCATTTTCATCATTCCCACAATTCAATCAAATTTCATGGGTTTAACATCAACATTTTCATCATTCCCACAATTCAATCAAATTTCATGGGTTTAACATCATCATTTCTATAATTCCCACAATTCAATCAAATTTCATGGTTTAACATCAACATTTTCATCATTCCCACAATTCAATCAAATTTCATGGGTTTAACATCAACATTTTCATCATTCCCACAATTCAATCAAATTTCATGGGTTTAACATCATCATTTCATATAATTCCCACAATTCAATCAAATTTCATGGGTTTAACATCAACATTTTCATCATTCCCACAATTCAATCAAATTTCATGGGTTTAACATCATCATTTTATAATTCCCACAATTCAATCAAATTTCATGGGTTTAACATCATCATTTTCATCATTCCCACAATTCAATCAAATTTCATGGGTTTAACATCAACATTTTCATCATTCCCACAATTCAATCAAATTTCATGGGTTTAACATCATCATTTCTATCATTCCCACAATTCAATCAAATTTCATGGGTTTAACATCATCATTTTCATCATTCCCACAATTCAATCAAATTTCATGGGTTTAACATCACATTTTCATCATTCCCACAATTCAATCAAATTTCATGGGTTTAACATCATCATTTTATCATTCCCACAATTCAATCAAATTTCATGGGTTTAACATCAACATTTCATCATTCCCACAATTCAATCAAATTTCATGGGTTTAACATCATCATTTCTATCATTCCCACAATTCAATCAAATTTCATGGGTTTAACATCATCATTTTCATCATTCCCACAATTCAATCAAATTTCATGGGTTTAACATCAACATTTTCATCATTCCCACAATTCAATCAAATTTCATGGGTTTAACATCATCATTTCTCAATTCCCACAATTCAATCAAATTTCATGGGTTTAACATCATCATTTTCATCATTCCCACAATTCAATCAAATTTCATGGGTTTAACATCACATTTTCATCATTCCCACAATTCAATCAAATTTCATGGGTTTAACATCATCATTTTCATAATTCCCACAATTCAATCAAATTTCATGGGTTTAACATCAACATTTTCATCATTCCCACAATTCAATCAAATTTCATGGGTTTAACATCACATTTTCATCATTCCCACAATTCAATCAAATTTCATGGGTTTAACATCATCATTTCTATAATTCCCACAATTCAATCAAATTTCATGGGTTTAACATCAACATTTTCATCATTCCCACAATTCAATCAAATTTCATGGGTTTAACATCATCATTTCTATAATTCCCACAATTCAATCAAATTTCATGGGTTTAACATCATCATTTTCATCATTCCCACAATTCAATCAAATTTCATGGGTTTAACATCAACATTTTCATCATTCCCACAATTCAATCAAATTTCATGGGTTTAACATCATCATTTCTATAATTCCCACAATTCAATCAAATTTCATGGGTTTAACATCAACATTTTCATCATTCCCACAATTCAATCAAATTTCATGGGTTTAACATCAACATTTTCATCATTCCCACAATTCAATCAAATTTCATGGGTTTAACATCATCATTTTCATCATTCCCACAATTCAATCAAATTTCATGGGTTTAATCAACATTTTCATCATTCCCACAATTCAATCAAATTTCATGGGTTTAACATCATCATTTTCATCATTCCCACAATTCAATCAAATTTCATGGGTTTAACATCATCATTTCTATCATTCCCACAATTCAATCAAATTTCATGGGTTTAACATCAACATTTTCATCATTCCCACAATTCAATCAAATTTCATGGGTTTAACATCATCATTTCTATAATTCCCACAATTCAATCAAATTTCATGGGTTTAACATCATCATTTTCATCATTCCCACAATTCAATCAAATTTCATGGGTTTAACATCAACATTTTCATCATTCCCACAATTCAATCAAATTTCATGGGTTTAACATCATCATTTCTATCATTCCCACAATTCAATCAAATTTCATGGGTTTAACATCATCATTTTCATCATTCCCACAATTCAATCAAATTTCATGGGTTTAACATCAACATTTTCATCATTCCCACAATTCAATCAAATTTCATGGGTTTAACATCATCATTTCATCATTCCCACAATTCAATCAAATTTCATGGGTTTAACATCAACATTTTCATCATTCCCACAATTCAATCAAATTTCATGGGTTTAACATCACATTTTCATCATTCCCACAATTCAATCAAATTTCATGGGTTTAACATCATCATTTCTATCATTCCCACAATTCAATCAAATTTCATGGGTTTAACATCAACATTTCATCATTCCCACAATTCAATCAAATTTCATGGGTTTAACATCATCATTTTATAATTCCCACAATTCAATCAAATTTCATGGTTTAACATCATCATTTTCATCATTCCCACAATTCAATCAAATTTCATGGGTTTAACATCAACATTTTCATCATTCCCACAATTCAATCAAATTTCATGGGTTTAACATCATCATTCTATAATTCCACAATTCAATCAAATTTCATGGGTTTAACATCACATTTTCATCATTCCCACAATTCAATCAAATTTCATGGGTTTAACATCAACATTTTCATCATTCCCACAATTCAATCAAATTTCATGGGTTTAACATCATCATTTTCATCATTCCCACAATTCAATCAAATTTCATGGGTTAACATCAACATTTTCATCATTCCCACAATTCAATCAAATTTCATGGTTTAACATCAACATTTTCATCATTCCCACAATTCAATCAAATTTCATGGGTTTAACATCATCATTTTATCATTCCCACAATTCAATCAAATTTCATGGGTTTAACATCAACATTTTCATCATTCCCACAATTCAATCAAATTTCATGGTTTAACATCATCATTTCTATAATTCCCACAATTCAATCAAATTTCATGGGTTTAACATCAACATTTTCATCATTCCCACAATTCAATCAAATTTCATGGGTTTAACATCAACATTTTCATCATTCCCACAATTCAATCAAATTTCATGGGTTTAACATCATCATTTTATAATTCCCACAATTCAATCAAATTTCATGGGTTTAACATCAACATTTTCATCATTCCCACAATTCAATCAAATTTCATGGGTTTAACATCATCATTTCATAATTCCCACAATTCAATCAAATTTCATGGGTTTAACATCAACATTTTCATCATTCCCACAATTCAATCAAATTTCATGGGTTTAACATCACTTTTCATCATTCCCACAATTCAATCAAATTTCATGGGTTTAACATCATCATTTCTATAATTCCCACAATTCAATCAAATTTCATGGGTTTAACATCATCATTTCTATCATTCCCACAATTCAATCAAATTTCATGGGTTTAACATCACATTTTCATCATTCCCACAATTCAATCAAATTTCATGGGTTTAACATCAACATTTTCATCATTCCCACAATTCAATCAAATTTCATGGGTTTAACATCATCATTTCTATCATTCCCACAATTCAATCAAATTTCATGGGTTTACATCATCATTTTCATCATTCCCACAATTCAATCAAATTTCATGGGTTTAACATCAACATTTCATCATTCCACAATTCAATCAAATTTCATGGGTTAACCATCATTTTATAATTCCCACAATTCAATCAAATTTCATGGGTTTAACATCAACATTTTCATCATTCCCACAATTCAATCAAATTTCATGGGTTTAACATCAACATTTTCATCATTCCCACAATTCAATCAAATTTCATGGGTTTAACATCATCATTTTATAATTCCCACAATTCAATCAAATTTCATGGGTTTAACATCAACATTTTCATCATTCCCACAATTCAATCAAATTTCATGGTTTAACATCATCATTTTCATCATTCCCACAATTCAATCAAATTTCATGGGTTTAACATCATCATTTCTATCAATTCCCACAATTCAATCAAATTTCATGGGTTTAACATCAACATTTTCATCATTCCCACAATTCAATCAAATTTCATGGGTTTAACATCAACATTTTCATCATTCCCACAATTCAATCAAATTTCATGGGTTTAACATCATCATTTCTCAATTCCCACAATTCAATCAAATTTCATGGGTTTAACATCATCATTTTCATCATTCCCACAATTCAATCAAATTTCATGGGTTTAACATCAACATTTTCATCATTCCCACAATTCAATCAAATTTCATGGGTTTAACATCATCATTTCATAATTCCCACAATTCAATCAAATTTCATGGGTTTAACATCAATATTTTCATCATTCCCACAATTCAATCAAATTTCATGGGTTTAACATCAACATTTTCATCATTCCCACAATTCAATCAAATTTCATGGGTTTAACATCATCATTTTCATAATTCCCACAATTCAATCAAATTTCATGGGTTTAACATCATCATTTTCATCATTCCCACAACTCAATCAAATTTCATGGGTTTAAATCAACATTTTCATCATTCCCACAATTCAATCAAATTTCATGGGTTTAACATCAACATTTTCATCATTCCCACAATTCAATCAAATTTCATGGGTTTAACATCAACATTTTCATCATTCCCACAATTCAATCAAATTTCATGGGTTTAACATCATCATTTCTATAATTCCCACAATTCAATCAAATTTCATGGGTTTAACATCAACATTTTCATCATTCCCACAATTCAATCAAATTTCATGGGTTTAACATCAACATTTTCATCATTCCCACAATTCAATCAAATTTCATGGGTTTAACATCAACATTTTCATCATTCCGACAATTCAATCAAATTTCATGGGTTTAACACCAACATTTTCATCTTTCCCATAATTCAATCAAATTTCATGGGTTTAACATCATCATTTCTATAATTCCCACAATTCAATCAAATTTCATGGGTTTAACATCAACATTTTCATCATTCCCACAACTCAATCAAATTTCATGGGTTTAACATCAACATTTTCATCATTCCCACAATTCAATCAAATTTCATGGGTTTAACATCATCATTTTTATAATTCCCACAATTCAATCAAATTTCATGGGTTTAACATCATCATTTTCATCATTCCCACAACTCAATCAAATTTCATGGGTTTAACATCAACATTTTCATCATTCCCACAATTCAATCAAATTTCATGGGTTAAACATCATCATTTCTATAATTCCCACAACTCAATCAAATTTCATGGGTTTAACATCAACATTTTCATCATTCCCACAATTGAATCAAATTTCATGGGTTAAACATCATCATTTCTATAATTCCCACAATTCAATCAAATTTCATGGGTTTAACACCATCATTTTCATCATTCCCACAACTCAATCAAATTTCATGGGTTTAACATCAACATTTTCATCATTCCCACAATTCAATCAAATTTCATGGGTTTAACATCATCATTTTATAATTCCCACAATTCAATCAAATTTCATGGGTTTAACATCAATATTTTCATCATTCCCACAATTCAATCAAATTTCATGGGTTTAACATCATCATTTCTATAATTCCCACAATTGAATCAAATTTCATGGGTTTAACATCATCATTTTCATCATTCCACAATTCAATCAAATTTCATGGGTTTAACACCAACATTTTCATCTTTCCCACAATTCAATCAAATTACATGGGTTTAACATCATCATTTCTATTATTCCCACAATTCAATCAAATTTCATGGGTTTAACATCAACATTTTCATCATTCCCACAACTCAACCAAATTTCATGGGTTTAACATCTACATTTTCATCATTCCCACAATTCAATCAAATTTCATGGGTTCAACATCATCATTTCTATAATTCCCACAATTCAATCAAATTTCGTGGTTTTAACAACAACATTTTCATCTTTCTAACAATTCAATCAAATTTCATGGGTTTTGTAGCACCCTTCTAAAATACCCCAAATATTTAATTAAAATAGCAATATATCATCAGAGTAATTATGCACTTAAGGGTGTCACACAATCATTTCACAACATTCACCAAATAACTGTCATGCTCTTTTATTAATTCAAAACATAACGCATTTGCACAATACGTAGCGGATAGAAATCAAATCAATCATGCAAAACATGTAACACATTACATGTAAAATTATTCAACAAGGTAAAACATCCCGTCCCGATGTTACATCTATCAGAGCATGACCCACTAAGGAGACTACACTAGACTCCAAGGACTAGCTTCTACTCAATCACTGCTCGTTACCTGAAAAATAGTTGTAAGGGTGAGTTCCTCAATCGATATAATAAGCATTATAAAATATCATGCAATGTTAAGTAATTTAACACATATCATCACCCTAATCAGATCACACATATTCAGCAACGGCAATATCAACTCATAATCATCATCATCATCATACTCAAACTCAACACAACCATAAAACACACGTATAATATTGGAATACATCCATTCATATTATACGCCATACATACATACATTATGCAATGAGACTCCATGCATGCGGTACCGACTATTCGTGAACATATAGTTCAACCTCACCGACCAAATCCAGGTACGGCTACCAAGCCCACTAGTCCCACTCATTTGAGACTTAGTGACTCACTCACTAATTCCTCACCATGGGAATTAGCTACCACCCCAAGGGCCATGATATGCACGCTAATCACCTAGCATGCAAACATCAACAACAATCCACAATACTAACTCACTAATTCCTCACCATGGGAATTAGCTACCACCATAAAGGCCACAATATGCAAGCTAAATCACTTAGTCATGCAAACATCAACAATCATCCACAATGGACATATGCTCACTGTAACACCCTTCTAAAATACCCCAATTATTCAATTAAAATACTAAACATATATCAGAGTAATTATGCAGTTAAGGGTGTCACACAATCATTCACACCATGTTCCAAAATAACTGTCATGCTCTTTATTTAATCAATTAAACATTTGCATAAATCGCAGCGGATATAAATCAAATTAATCAAAACATGTAACATACTACATGTAAACTGGTTCAACAATTTTTAACAACATAATTAAAAGGTTCCCTCCCGATGTTACATCTATCAGAGCATGACCCACTAAGGAGACTACACTCGACTCCAAGCATTCGCTTCTACTCAACTCATTTCTCGTTACCTGAAAAATAGTTGTAAGGGTGAGTTCCTCAATCGATATAATAAGCATTATGAAATCTCATGTCATGTTAAGTAATTTGACACATTAATCACCCTAATCACAACATACCATCAGTAACAGCACATCAGCTCAACATCATACTCAACACCAACATAAAACACAAGTATAATCTCGAATCATACTCCATAATCACACAACCACACGTATAATATTGGAATACATCCATTCATATTATACGCCATACATACATTATGCAATGAGACTCCACACATGCGGTACCGACTATTCTTGAACATATAGTTCAAGCTCACCGATCAATCCAGATACGGCTACTAAGCTCACTAGTCCCACTCATTTGAGATCTAATGACTCACTCACTAATTCCTCACCATGGGAATTAGCTACAGCCCCAAAGGCTATGCTATGCACACTAATCATCTAGCATGCAAACATCAACAACAAATCCACAATGATTCACTCACTAATTCCTCACCATGGGAATTAGCTACAGCCCCAAAGGCTATGCTATGCACGCTAATCATCTAGCAATGCAACATCAACAACAATTCACAAGGACATATGCTCACACTTTAAGCCATACAACAGTCCATTCACAAATACAGGCATAATATATACATTCACATCATTATGCATGCCATCATACATCACCAACACATGTATCAACACATCATTATCATGTAAATCAATTAAACACAGTATTAGCGCACTCTACTAATACCTATACTGCTCAAAACAGCGGGATATAATCCCTATTACATCATACGCCAACATAGGCCAACTCTCAATTATGTACACAACATTAAAAAGCCAATTTTTCCACTCTGCAACAGTGTTAACCGGTTAACGCCTGGGTTAACCGGTTAACGCAGGCAAAACACGCTTACTGCCAAAACTTAACAGTGTTAACCGGTTAACGCCCTGGGTTAACCGGTTAACGCAGGCAAAACAGCACTAATTCTCAATTCGTAACAGTGTTAACCGGTTAACACCCTGGTTTAACCGGGTTAACGCAGACAAAAACAGCAGTTCCTGCGCTAACACAAAGCAGAATGCAGAATTCTCCGCATTTTCCGCCGCCGTTAGAGGACTTCCGACCTCCGATTCCAATTCCGTAAAAAGTTATACTTTAGGGAAATTACAACACACTCAATTACAGGTTCAATTTCAGTTTTTACACAACATATCCATCACAATTTTCAGCATTCAACAATCCCAATTAGGGTCAATTCAACGGTTTATCACTACCATTACATGCTAACCCATAATACCCATTAAAACACGATAAACCCCCTTACCTGAGTTAATCCGACGAATCTCAAGCTCCAAGCTCTCTCTTCTCCAACCTTCTTCCTCTTGCTCTGCCTCTTTGCCCTTTTCCTCTTTCACGATCGCTTCTCTGTGTTTTCACGTAAAACCTTTTTACTCCAATGGGACTCTTTCCTTAATTCCCACTTATATATTATTCCAATAATAATATTAAAATCCAATAATAATATTCTAATCATAAAATAATCCAATTATTTAATTAAATTAAGAAATATACTATTA
>NW_026113591.1:0-16212 GCF_024323335.1 Lathyrus oleraceus
ACAATTCAATCAAATTTCATGGGTTTAACATCATCATTTTCATCATTCCCACAATTCAATCAAATTTCATGGGTTTAACATCAACATTTTCATCATTCCCACAATTCAATCAAATTTCATGGGTTTAACATCAACATTTTCATCATTCCCACAATTCAATCAAATTTCATGGGTTTAACATCATCATTTTCATAATTCCCCAATTCAATCAATCAATTCATGGGTTTAACATCATCATTTTCATCATTCCCACAATTCAATCAAATTTCATGGGTTTAACATCATATTTCATCATTCCCACAATTCAATCAAATTTCATGGGTTTAACATCAACATTTTCATCATTCCCACAATTCAATCAAATTTCATGGGTTTAATCATCATTTCTATAATTCCCACAATTCAATCAAATTTCATGGGTTTAACATCATCATTTCATCATTCCCACACTCAATCAAATTTCATGGGTTTAACATCAACATTTTCATCATTCCCACAATTCAATCAAATTTCATGGGTTTAACATCATCATTTCTATAATTCCCACAATTCAATCAAATTTCATGGGTTTAACATCATCATTTTCATCATTCCCACAATTCAATCAAATTTCATGGGTTTAACATCAACATTTTCATCATTCCCACAATTCAATCAAATTCATGGGTTTAACATCATCATTTCTATAATCCCACAATTCAATCAAATTTCATGGGTTTAACATCATCATTTTCATCATTCCCACAATTCAATCAAATTTCATGGGTTTAACATCAACATTTTCATCATTCCCACAATTCAATCAAATTTCATGGGTTTAACATCATCATTTCTATAATTCCCACAATTCAATCAAATTTCATGGGTTTAACATCAACATTTTCATCATTCCACAATTCAATCAAATTTCATGGGTTTAACATCATCATTTCTATAATTCCCACAATTCAATCAAATTTCATGGTTTAACATCACATTTTCATCATTCCCACAATTCAATCAAATTTCATGGTTTAACATCACATTTTATCATTCCCACAATTCAATCAAATTTCATGGGTTTAACATCATCATTTCATAATTCCCACAATTCAATCAAATTTCATGGGTTTACATCATCATTTTCATCATTCCCACAATTCAATCAAATTTCATGGGTTTAACAAACATTTTCATCATTCCCACATTCAATCAAATTTCATGGGTTTAACATCATCATTCTATAATTCCCACAATTCAATCAAATTTCATGGGTTTAACATCATCATTTTCATCATTCCCACAATTCAATCAAATTTCATGGGTTTAACATCAACATTTTCATCATTCCCACAATTCAATCAAATTTCATGGGTTAACATCATCATTTCATAATTCCCACAATTCAATCAAATTTCATGGGTTTAACATCAACATTTTCATCATTCCCACAATTCAATCAAATTTCATGGGTTTAACATCATCATTTTCTATAATTCCCACAATTCAATCAAATTTCATGGGTTTAACATCATCATTTCATCATTCCCACAATTCAATCAAATTTCATGGGTTTAACATCAACATTTTCATCATTCCCACAATTCAATCAAATTTCATGGTTTAACATCATCATTTCTATAATTCCCACAATTCAATCAAATTTCATGGGTTTAACATCATCATTTCATCATTCCCACAATTCAATCAAATTTCATGGGTTTAACATCAACATTTTCATCATTCCCACAATTCAATCAAATTTCATGGGTTAAACATCATCATTTCTATAATTCCCACAATTCAATCAAATTTCATGGGTTTAACATCATCATTTTCATCATTCCCACAACTCAATCAAATTTCATGGGTTTAACATCAACATTTTCATCATTCCCACAATTCAATCAAATTTCATGGGTTTAACATCATCATTTCTATATTCCCACAATTCAATCAAATTTCATGGGTTTAACATCAATATTTTCATCATTCCCACAATTCAATCAAATTTCATGGGTTTAACATCAACATTTTCATCATTCCCACAATTCAATCAAATTTCATGGGTTTAACATCATCATTTCTATAATTCCCACAATTCAATCAAATTTCATGGGTTTAACATCATCATTTTCATCATTCCCACAATTCAATCAAATTTCATGGGTTTAACATCATGATTTTCATCATTCCCACAATTCAATCAAATTTCATGGGTTTAACATCAACATTTTCATCATTCCCACAATTCAATCAAGTTTCATGGGTTTAACATCATCATTTCATCATTCCCACAATTCAATCAAATTTCATGGGTTTAACATCAACATTTTCATCATTCCCACAATTCAATCAAATTTCATGGGTTTAACATCATCATTTCTATAATTCCCACAATTCAATCAAATTTCATGGGTTTAACATCAACATTTTCATCATTCCCACAATTCAATCAAATTTCATGGGTTAACATCATCATTTCTATAATTCCCACAATTCAATCAAATTTCATGGGTTTAACATCATCATTTTCATCATTCCCACAATCAATCAAATTTCATGGGTTTAACATCAACATTTTCATCATTCCCACAATTCAATCAAATTTCATGGGTTTAACACATCATTTCTATAATTCCCACAATTCAATCAAATTTCATGGGTTTAACATCATCATTTTCATCATTCCCACAATTCAATCAAATTTCATGGGTTTAACATCAACATTTTCATCATTCCCACAATTCAATCAAATTTCATGGGTTTAACATCATCATTTCTATAATTCCCACAATTCAATCAAATTTCATGGGTTTACCATCAACATTTTCATCATTCCCATAATTCAATCAAATTTCATGGGTTTAACATCAACATTTTCATCATTCCCACAATTCAATCAAATTTCATGGGTTTAACATCATCATTTCTATAATTCCCACAATTCAATCAAATTTCATGGGTTTAACATCAACATTTTCATCATTCCCACAATTCAATCAAATTTCATGGGTTTAACATCATCATTTCTATCATTCCCACAATTCAATCAAATTTCATGGGTTTAACATCAATCATTTTCATCATTCCCACAATTCAATCAAATTTCATGGGTTTAACATCATCATTTTCATCATTCCCACAATTCAATCAAATTTCATGGGTTAACATCATTTTATAATTCCCACAATTCAATCAAATTTCATGGGTTTAACATCATCATTTTCATCATTCCCACAATTCAATCAAATTTCATGGGTTTAACATCAACATTTTCATCATTCCCACAATTCAATCAAATTTCATGGGTTTAACATCATCATTTCTATAATTCCCACAATTCAATCAAATTTCATGGGTTTAACATCATCATTTTCATCATTCCCACAATTCAATCAAATTTCATGGGTTTAACATCAACATTTTCATCATTCCCACAATTCAATCAATTTCATGGGTTTAACATCATCATTTTATAATTCCCACAATTCAATCAAATTTCATGGGTTTAACATCATCATTTCATCATTCCACAATTCAATCAATTTCATGGGTTTAACATCAACATTTTCATCATTCCCACAATTCAATCAAATTTCATGGGTTTAACATCAACATTTTCATCATTCCCACAATTCAATCAAATTTCATGGGTTTAACATCATCATTTCTATAATTCCCACAATTCAATCAAATTTCATGGGTTTAACATCATCATTTTCATCATTCCCACAATTCAATCAAATTTCATGGGTTTAACATCAACATTTTCATCATTCCCACAATTCAATCAAATTTCATGGGTTTAACATCATCATTTCTATCATTCCCACAATTCAATCAAATTTCATGGGTTTAACATCAACATTTTCATCATTCCCACAATTCAATCAAATTTCATGGGTTAACATCATCATTTCTATATTCCCACAATTCAATCAAATTTCATGGGTTTAACATCATCATTTTCATCATTCCCACAATTCAATCAAATTTCATGGGTTTAACATCAACATTTTCATCATTCCCACAATTCAATCAAATTTCATGGTTTAACATCATCATTTCTATAATTCCCACAATTCAATCAAATTTCATGGGTTTAACATCATCATTTTCATCATTCCCACAATTCAATCAAATTTCATGGGTTTAACATCAACATTTTCATCATTCCCACAATTCAATCAAATTTCATGGGTTTAACATCATCATTTCTATAATTCCCACAATTCAATCAAATTTCATGGGTTTAACATCATCATTTTCATCATTCCCACAATTCAATCAAATTTCATGGGTTTAACATCAACATTTTCATCATTCCCACAATTCAATCAAATTTCATGGGTTTAACATCATCATTTCTATAATTCCCACAATTCAATCAAATTTCATGGGTTTAACATCAACATTTTCATCATTCCCACAATTCAATCAAATTTCATGGGTTTAACATCATCATTTCTATAATTCCCACAATTCAATCAAATTTCATGGGTTTAACATCATCATTTTCATCATTCCCACAATTCAATCAAATTTCATGGGTTTAACATCAACATTTTCATCATTCCCACAATTCAATCAAATTTCATGGGTTTAACATCATCATTTCTATAATTCCCACAATTCAATCAAATTTCATGGGTTTAACATCATCATTTCATCATTCCCACAATTCAATCAAATTTCATGGGTTTAACATCAACATTTCTATCATTCCCACAATTCAATCAAATTTCATGGGTTTAACATCATCATTTCTATAATTCCCACAATTCAATCAAATTTCATGGGTTTAACATCATCATTTTCATCATTCCCACAACTCAATCAAATTTCATGGGTTTAACATCAACATTTTCATCATTCCCACAATTCAATCAAATTTCATGGGTTTAACATCATCATTTCTATAATTCCCACAACTCAATCAAATTTCATGGGTTTAACATCAATATTTTCATCATTCCCACAATTCAATCAAATTTCATGGGTTTAACATCAACATTTTCATCATTCCCACAATTCAATCAAATTTCATGGGTTTAACATCATCATTTCTATAATTCCCACAATTCAATCAAATTTCATGGGTTTAACATCATCATTTTCATCATTCCCACAATTCAATCAAATTTCATGGGTTTAACATCAACATTTTCATCATTCCCACAATTCAATCAAATTTCATGGGTTTAACATCAACATTTTCATCATTCCCACAATTCAATCAAATTTCATGGGTTTAACATCATCATTTCTATAATTCCACAATTCAATCAAATTTCATGGGTTTAACATCATCATTTTCATCATTCCCACAATTCAATCAAATTTCATGGGTTTAACATCAACATTTTCATCATTCCCACAATTCAATCAAATTTCATGGGTTTAACATCATCATTTCATAATTCCCACAATTCAATCAAATTTCATGGGTTTAACATCACATTTTCATCATTCCCACAATTCAATCAAATTTCATGGGTTTAACATCAACATTTTCATCATTCCCACAATTCAATCAAATTTCATGGGTTTAACATCATCATTTTATAATTCCCACAATTCAATCAAATTTCATGGGTTTAACATCATCATTTTCATCATTCCCACAATTCAATCAAATTTCATGGGTTTAACATCAACATTTTCATCATTCCCACAATTCAATCAAATTTCATGGGTTTAACATCATCATTTCTATAATTCCCACAATTCAATCAAATTTCATGGGTTTAACATCATCATTTTCATCATTCCCACAATTCAATCAAATTTCATGGGTTTAACATCAACATTTCATCATTCCCACAATTCAATCAAATTTCATGGGTTTAACATCATCATTTCTATAATTCCCACAATTCAATCAAATTTCATGGGTTTAACATCATCATTTCATCATTCCCACAATTCAATCAAATTTCATGGGTTTAACATCATCATTTTCATCATTCCCACAATTCAATCAAATTTCATGGGTTTAACATCAACATTTTCATCATTCCCACAATTCAATCAAATTTCATGGGTTTAACATCATCATTTCTATAATTCCCACAATTCAATCAAATTTCATGGGTTTAACATCATCATTTTCATCATTCCCACAATTCAATCAAATTTCATGGGTTTAACATCAACATTTTCATCATTCCCACAATTCAATCAAATTTCATGGGTTTAACATCATCATTTCTATAATTCCCACAATTCAATCAAATTTCATGGGTTTAACATCAACATTTTCATCATTCCCACAATTCAATCAAATTTCATGGGTTTAACATCATCATTTCTATAATTCCCACAATTCAATCAAATTTCATGGGTTTAACATCATCATTTTCATCATTCCCACAATTCAATCAAATTTCATGGGTTTAACATCAACATTTTCATCATTCCCACAATTCAATCAAATTTCATGGGTTTAACATCATCATTTCTATAATTCCCACAATTCAATCAAATTTCATGGGTTTAACATCATCATTTTCATCATTCCCACAACTCAATCAAATTTCATGGGTTTAACATCAACATTTTCATCATTCCCACAATTCAATCAAATTTCATGGGTTTAACATCATCATTTCTATAATTCCCACAATTCAATCAAATTTCATGGGTTTAACACCATCATTTTCATCATTCCCACAATTCAATCAAATTTCATGGGTTTAACATCAACATTTTCATCATTCCCACAATTCAATCAAATTTCATGGGTTTAACATCATCATTTCTATAATTCCCACAATTCAATCAAATTTCATGGGTTTAACATCAACATTTTCATCATTCCCACAATTCAATCAAATTTCATGGGTTTAACATCAACATTTTCATCATTCCCACAATTCAATCAAATTTCATGGGTTTAACATCATCATTTCTATAATTCCCACAATTCAATCAAATTTCATGGGTTTAACATCATCATTTTCATCATTCCCACAATTCAATCAAATTTCATGGGTTTAACATCAACATTTTCATCATTCCCACAATTCAATCAAATTTCATGGGTTTAACATCAACATTTTCATCATTCCACAATTCAATCAAATTTCATGGGTTTAACATCATCATTTCATCATTCCCACAATTCAATCAAATTTCATGGGTTTAACATCATCATTTTCATCATTCCCACAATTCAATCAAATTTCATGGGTTTAACATCAACATTTTCATCATTCCCACAATTCAATCAAATTTCATGGGTTTAACATCATCATTTCTATAATTCCCACAATTCAATCAAATTTCATGGGTTTAACATCAACATTTCATCATTCCCACAATCAATCAAATTTCATGGGTTTAACATCATCATTTCTATAATTCCCACAATTCAATCAAATTTCATGGGTTTAACATCATCATTTTCATCATTCCCACAATTCAATCAAATTTCATGGGTTTAACATCAACATTTTCATCATTCCCACAATTCAATCAAATTTCATGGGTTTAACATCATCATTTCTATAATTCCCACAATTCAATCAAATTTCATGGGTTTAACATCATCATTTTCATCATTCCCACAATTCAATCAAATTTCATGGGTTTAACATCAACATTTTCATCATTCCCACAATTCAATCAAATTTCATGGGTTAACATCATCATTTCTATAATTCCCACAATTCAATCAAATTTCATGGGTTTAACATCATCATTTTCATCATTCCCACAATTCAATCAAATTTCATGGGTTTAACATCAACATTTTCATCATTCCCACAATTCAATCAAATTTCATGGGTTTAACATCATCATTTCATAATTCCCACAATTCAATCAAATTTCATGGGTTTAACATCAACATTTTCATCATTCCCACAATTCAATCAAATTTCATGGGTTTAACACATCATTTCTATAATTCCCACAATTCAATCAAATTTCATGGGTTTAACATCATCATTTCATCATTCCCACAATTCAATCAAATTTCATGGGTTTAACATCAACATTTTCATCATTCCCACAATTCAATCAAATTTCATGGGTTTAACATCATCATTTCTATAATTCCCACAATTCAATCAAATTTCATGGGTTTAACATCATCATTTTCATCATTCCACAATTCAATCAAATTTCATGGGTTTAACATCAACATTTCATCATTCCCACAATTCAATCAAATTTCATGGGTTTAACATCATCATTTTATAATTCCCACAATTCAATCAAATTTCATGGGTTTAACATCAATATTTCATCATTCCCACAATCAATCAAATTTCATGGGTTTAACATCAACATTTTCATCATTCCCACAATTCAATCAAATTTCATGGGTTTAACATCATCATTTCTATAATTCCCACAATTCAATCAAATTTCATGGGTTTAACATCATCATTTTCATCATTCCCACAATTCAATCAAATTTCATGGGTTTAACATCAACATTTTCATCATTCCCACAATTCAATCAAATTTCATGGGTTTAACATCATCATTTCTATATTCCCACAATTCAATCAAATTTCATGGGTTTAACATCATCATTTCTATCATTCCCACAATTCAATCAAATTTCATGGGTTTAACATCATCATTTCATCATTCCCACAATTCAATCAAATTTCATGGGTTTAACATCAACATTTTATCATTCCCACAATTCAATCAAATTTCATGGGTTTAACATCATCATTTCTATAATTCCCACAATTCAATCAAATTTCATGGGTTTAACATCATCATTTTCATCATTCCCACAATTCAATCAAATTTCATGGGTTTAACATCAACATTTTCATCATTCCCACAATTCAATCAAATTTCATGGGTTTAACATCATCATTCTATAATTCCCACAATTCAATCAAATTTCATGGGTTTAACATCAACATTTTCATCATTCCCACAATTCAATCAAATTTCATGGGTTTAACATCATCATTTCTATAATTCCCACAATTCAATCAAATTTCATGGGTTTAACATCATCATTTTCATCATTCCACAATTCAATCAAATTTCATGGGTTTAACATCAACATTTTCATCATTCCCACAATTCAATCAAATTTCATGGGTTTAACATCATCATTTCTATAATTCCCACAATTCAATCAAATTTCATGGGTTTAACATCATCATTTCATCATTCCACAATTCAATCAAATTTCATGGGTTTAACATCAACATTTCATCATTCCCACAATTCAATCAAATTTCATGGGTTTAACATCATCATTTCTATAATTCCCACAATTCAATCAAATTTCATGGGTTTAACATCATCATTTTCATCATTCCCACAACTCAATCAAATTTCATGGGTTTAACATCAACATTTTCATCATTCCCACAATTCAATCAAATTTCATGGGTTTAACATCATCATTTCTATAATTCCCACAATTCAATCAAATTTCATGGGTTTAACATCAATATTTTCATCATTCCCACAATTCAATCAAATTTCATGGGTTTAACATCAACATTTTCATCATTCCCACAATTCAATCAAATTTCATGGGTTTAACATCATCATTTTCTATAATTCCCACAATTCAATCAAATTTCATGGGTTTAACATCATCATTTTCATCATTCCCACAATTCAATCAAATTTCATGGGTTTAACATCAACATTTCATCTTTCCCACAATTCAATCAAATTTCATGGGTTTAACACAACATTTTCATCTTCCCACAATTCAATCAAATTTCATGGGTTTAACATCATCATTTTCTATCATTCCCACAATTCAATCAAATTTCATGGGTTTAACATCATCATTTCATCATTCCCACAATTCAATCAAATTTCATGGGTTTAACATCAACATTTTCATCATTCCCACAATTCAATCAAATTTCATGGGTTTAACATCATCATTTCTATAATTCCCACAATTCAATCAAATTTCATGGGTTTAACATCAACATTTTCATCATTCCCACAATTCAATCAAATTTCATGGGTTTAACATCATCATTTCTATAATTCCCACAATTCAATCAAATTTCATGGGTTTAACATCATCATTTTCATCATTCCCACAATTCAATCAAATTTCATGGGTTTAACATCAACATTTTCATCATTCCCACAATTCAATCAAATTTCATGGGTTTAACATCATCATTTCTATAATTCCCACAATTCAATCAAATTTCATGGGTTTAACATCATCATTTTCATCATTCCCACAATTCAATCAAATTTCATGGGTTTAACATCAACATTTTCATCATTCCCACAATTCAATCAAATTTCATGGGTTTAACATCATCATTTCTATAATTCCCACAATTCAATCAAATTTCATGGGTTTAACATCATCATTTTCATCATTCCCACAATTCAATCAAATTTCATGGGTTTAACATCAACATTTTCATCATTCCCACAATTCAATCAAATTTCATGGGTTTAACATCATCATTTCTATAATTCCCACAATTCAATCAAATTTCATGGGTTTAACATCAACATTTTCATCATTCCCACAATTCAATCAAATTTCATGGGTTTAACATCATCATTTCTATAATTCCCACAATTCAATCAAATTTCATGGGTTTAACATCATCATTTTCATCATTCCCACAATTCAATCAAATTTCATGGGTTTAACATCAACATTTTCATCATTCCCACAATTCAATCAAATTTCATGGGTTTAACATCATCATTTCTATAATTCCCACAATTCAATCAAATTTCATGGGTTTAACATCATCATTTTCATCATTCCCACAATTCAATCAAATTTCATGGGTTTAACATCAACATTTTCATCATTCCCACAATTCAATCAAATTTCATGGGTTTAACATCATCATTTTCATAATTCCCACAATTCAATCAAATTTCATGGGTTTAACATCAATATTTTCATCATTCCCACAATTCAATCAAATTTCATGGGTTTAACATCAACATTTTCATCATTCCCACAATTCAATCAAATTTCATGGGTTTAACATCATCATTTCTATAATTCCCACAATTCAATCAAATTTCATGGGTTTAACATCATCATTTTCATCATTCCCACAACTCAATCAAATTTCATGGGTTTAACATCAACATTTTCATCATTCCCACAATTCAATCAAATTTCATGGGTTTAACATCATCATTTCTATAATTCCCACAATTCAATCAAATTTCATGGGTTTAACATCAATCATTTCATCATTCCCACAATTCAATCAAATTTCATGGGTTTAACATCAACATTTTCATCATTCCCACAATTCAATCAAATTTCATGGGTTTAACATCATCATTTCTATAATCCCACAATTCAATCAAATTTCATGGGTTTAACATCATCATTTCATCATTCCCACAATTCAATCAAATTTCATGGGTTTAACATCAACATTTTCATCTTCCCACAATTCAATCAAATTTCATGGGTTTAACATCATCATTTCTATAATTCCCACAATTCAATCAAATTTCATGGGTTTAACATCATCATTTTCATCATTCCCACAATTCAATCAAATTTCATGGGTTTAACATCAACATTTTCATCATTCCCACAATTCAATCAAATTTCATGGGTTTAACATCATCATTTCTATAATTCCCACAATTCAATCAAATTTCATGGGTTTAACATCAACATTTTCATCATTCCCACAATTCAATCAAATTTCATGGGTTTAACATCAACATTTTCATCATTCCCACAATTCAATCAAATTTCATGGTTTAACATCATCATTTTATAATTCCCACAATTCAATCAAATTTCATGGGTTTAACATCATCATTTCATCATTCCCACAATCAATCAAATTTCATGGGTTTAACATCAATTTCATCATTCCCACAATTCAATCAAATTTCATGGGTTAACATCATCATTTCTATAATTCCCACAATTCAATCAAATTTCATGGGTTTAACATCAACATTTTCATCATTCCCACAATTCAATCAAATTTCATGGGTTTACATCAACATTTTCATCATTCCCACAATTCAATCAAATTTCATGGGTTTAACATCATCATTTCTATCATTCCCACAATCAATCAAATTTCATGGGTTTAACATCATCATTTTCATCATTCCCACAATTCAATCAAATTTCATGGGTTTAACATCATCATTTTCATCATTCCCACAATTCAATCAAATTTCATGGGTTTAACATCATCATTTTCATCATTCCCACAATTCAATCAAATTTCATGGGTTTAACATCATCATTTTCATCTTTCCCACAATTCAATCAAATTTCATGGGTTTAACATCACATTTTCATCATTCCCACAATTCAATCAAATTTTATGGGTTTAACATCATCATTTCTATCATTCCCCAATTCAATCAAATTTCATGGGTTTAACATCAATATTTTCATCATTCCCACAATTCAATCAAATTTCATGGGTTTAACATCAAATTTTCATCATTCCCACAATTCAATCAAATTTCATGGGTTAACATCACATTTTATCATTCCCACAATTCAATCAAATTTCATGGGTTTAACATCATCATTTCTATAATTCCACAATTCAATCAAATTTCATGGGTTTAACATCATCATTTTCATCATTCCCACAATTCAATCAAATTTCATGGGTTTAACATCAACATTTCATCATTCCCACAATTCAATCAAATTTCATGGGTTAACATCATCATTTATATATTCCCACAATTCAATCAAATTTCATGGGTTTAACATCAATATTTTCATCATTCCCACAATTCAATCAAATTTCATGGGTTTAACATCAACATTTTCATCATTCCCACAATTCAATCAAATTTCATGGGTTTAACATCATCATTTTCATCATTCCCACAATTCAATCAAATTTCATGGGTTTAACATCAACATTTTCATCATTCCCACAATTCAATCAAATTTCATGGGTTTAACATCATCATTTCTATAATTCCCACAATTCAATCAAATTTCATGGGTTTAACATCATCATTTTCATCATTCCCACAACTCAATCAAATTTCATGGGTTTAACATCAACATTTTCATCATTCCCACAATTCAATCAAATTTCATGGGTTTAACATCATCATTTCTATAATTCCCACAATTCAATCAAATTTCATGGGTTAACATCATATTTTCATCATTCCCACAATTCAATCAAATTTCATGGGTTTAACATCAACATTTCATCATTCCCACAATTCAATCAAATTTCATGGGTTTAACATCATCATTTCTTAATCCCACAATTCAATCAAATTTCATGGGTTTAACATCATCATTTCATCATTCCCACAATTCAATCAAATTTCATGGGTTAACATCAACATTTTCATCATTCCCACAATTCAATCAAATTTCATGGGTTTAACATCATCATTTCTATAATTCCACAATTCAATCAAATTTCATGGGTTTAACATCATCATTTTCATCATTCCCACAACTCAATCAAATTTCATGGGTTTAACATCAACATTTTCATCATTCCCACAATTCAATCAAATTTCATGGGTTTAACATCATCATTTCTATAATCCCACAATTCAATCAAATTTCATGGGTTAACATCAACATTTTCATCATTCCCACAATTCAATCAAATTTCATGGGTTTAACATCATCATTTCTATCATTCCCACAATTCAATCAAATTTCATGGGTTTAACATCATCATTTTCATCATTCCACAATTCAATCAAATTTCATGGGTTTAAATCAACATTTTCATCATTCCCACAATTCAATCAAATTTCATGGGTTTAACATCATCATTTCTATAATTCCACAATTCAATCAAATTTCATGGGTTTAACATCATATTTTCATCATTCCCACAATTCAATCAAATTTCATGGGTTTAACATCAACATTTCATCATTCCCACAATTCAATCAAATTTCATGGGTTTAACATCATCATTTCTATAATTCCCCAATTCAATCAAATTCATGGGTTTAACATCATCATTTCATCATTCCCACAATTCAATCAAATTTCATGGGGTTAACATCAACATTTCATCATTCCACAATTCAATCAAATTTCATGGGTTTAACATCATCATTTCTATAATTCCCACAATTCAATCAAATTTCATGGGTTTAACATCAATATTTCATCATTCCCACAATTCAATCAAATTTCATGGGTTTAACATCAACATTTTCATCATTCCCACAATTCAATCAAATTTCATGGGTTTAACATCATCATTTCTATAATTCCCACAATTCAATCAAATTTCATGGGTTTAACATCATCATTTTCATCAATTCTCACAATTCAATCAAATTTCATGGGTTTAACATCAACATTTTCATCATTCCCACAATTCAATCAATTTCATGGGTTTAAATCATCATTTTATCATCCCACATTCAATCAAATTCATGGGTTAACATCATCATTTCTATTTCCCACAATTCAATCAAATTCATGGGTTTAACATCATCATTTTCATCATTCCCACAACTCAATCAAATTTCATGGGTTTAACATCAACATTTTCATCATTCCCACAATTCAATCAAATTTCATGGGTTTAACATCATCATTTCTATAATTCCCACAATTCAATCAAATTTCATGGGTTTAACATCAATATTTTCATCATTCTCACAATCAATCAAATTTCATGGGTTAACATCAACATTTTCATCATTCCCACAATTCAATCAAATTTCATGGGTTTAACATCATCATTCTATAATTCCCACAATTCAATCAAATTTCATGGGTTTAACATCATCATTTTCATCATTCCCACAATTCAATCAAATTTCATGGGTTTAACATCAACATTTTCATCATTCCCACAATTCAATCAAATTTATGGGTTAACATCATCATTTCTATAATTCCCACAATTCAATCAAATTTCATGGGTTTAACATTATCATTTTCATCATTCCCACAACTCAATCAAATTTCATGGGTTTAACATCACATTTTCATCATTCCCACAATTCAATCAAATTTCATGGGTTAACATCATCATTTCTATAATTCCCACAATTCAATCAAATTTCATGGGTTTAACATCAATATTTTCATCATTCCCACAATTCAATCAAATTTCATGGGTTTAACATCAAATTTTCATCATTCCACAATTCAATCAAATTTCATGGGTTAACATCATCATTCTATAATTCCCACAATTCAATCAAATTTCATGGGTTTAACATCATCATTTTCATCATTCCACAATTCAATCAAATTTCATGGGTTTAACATCAACATTTTCATCATTCCCACAATTCAATCAAATTCATGGGTTTAACATCATCATTTCTATAATTCCACAATTCAATCAAATTTCATGGGTTAACATCAATATTTCATCATTCCCACAATTCAATCAAATTTCATGGGTTTAACATCAACATTTTCATCATTCCCACAATTCAATCAAATTTCATGGGTTTAACATCATCATTTCTATAATTCCCACAATTCAATCAAATTTCATGGGTTTAACATCATATTTCATCATTCCACAATTCAATCAAATTTCATGGGTTTAACATCAACATTTCATCATTCCCACAATTCAATCAAATTTCATGGGTTTAACATCACATTTTCATCATTCCACAATTCAATCAAATTTCATGGGTTTAACATCATCATTTCATCATTCCCACAATTCAATCAAATTTCATGGGTTTAACATCAAATTTTATCATTCCCACAATTCAATCAAATTTCATGGGTTTAACAAACATTTTCATCATTCCCACAATTCAATCAAATTTCATGGGTTTAACATCAACATTTTCATCATTCCACAATTCAATCAAATTTCATGGGTTAACATCATCATTTCATAATTCCCACAATTCAATCAAATTTCATGGGTTTAACATCATTTTCATCATTCCCACAATTCAATCAAATTTCATGGGTTTAACATCAACATTTCATCTTCCCACAATTCAATCAAATTTCATGGGTTAACATCATCATTTCTATAATTCCCACAATTCAATCAAATTCATGGGTTTAACATCATCATTTCATCATTCCCACAACTCAATCAAATTTCATGGGTTTAACATCAACATTTTCATCATTCCCACAATTCAATCAAATTTCATGGGTTTAACATCATCATTTCTATAATTCCCACAATTCAATCAAATTTCATGGGTTTAACATCATATTTCATCATTCCCACAACTCAATCAAATTTCATGGGTTTAACATCAACATTTTCATCATTCCCACAATTCAATCAAATTTCATGGGTT
>NW_026113592.1:0-16155 GCF_024323335.1 Lathyrus oleraceus
TTGTTCTTAACCCATGATAGTTGATTAAATTGTGTGATTAATTAAATATTATTGTTAAACCCATGAATTTGATTAATTGTGGAAATGATGAAAATGTTGTTGTTAAACCCATGAATTTGATTGAATATTGTTAATCATAAAATGTTGGTGTTAACCCATGAAATTTAATTGAATTGTGGGAATGATGTAAATCATGTTTTAAACCCGTGAAATTTGATTGAATTGTGTGAATGATGAAAATGTTGTTAAACCCATGAAATTAGATAGAATTGTGTGAATGATGGAAATGTTGTTGTTATACCCATGAAATTAGGTAGAATTGTGTGAATGATGAAAATGTTGCTGTTAAACCCATGACATTTGATACAATTGTGTGAATGATTAAATATTTTTGTTAAACCCATGAAATTTGATTAAATTGTGTGAAAATTAAAATATTATTGTTAAACACATGAAATTTGATTGAATATTGTTAATCATAAAAACGTTGGTGTTAAACCCATGAAATTTGATTGAATTGTGGGAATGATGTAAATCTTGTTTCAAACCCAAGAAATTTGATTGAATTGTGTGAATGATGAAAATGTTGTTGTTAACCCCATGACATTTGATTCAATTGTGTGAATGATTAAAATATTGTTCTTAAACCCATGATAGTTGATTAAATTGTGTGATTAATTAAAATATTATTGTTAAACCCATGAAATTTGATGAAATTGTGGAAATGATGAAAATGTTGTTGTTAAACCCATGAAATTTGATTGAATACTGTTAATCATAAAAATGTTGGTGTTAAACCCATGAATTGAATTGAATTGTGGAATGATGAAATCATGTTTTAAACCCGTGAAATTTGATTGAATTGTGTGAATGATGACAATTTTGTTTGCTTAACCCATGGTTCAAACCCATGAAATTAGATAGAATTGTGTGAATGATGAAAATGTTGTTGTTAAACCCATGAAATAGATAGAATTGTGTGAATGATGAAATGTTGTTTTTAAACCCATGACATTTGATACATTGTGTGAATGATTAAAATATTTTTGTTAAACCCATGAATTTGATTAAATTGTGTGAAAATTAAAATATTATTGTTAAACCCATGAAATTTGATGAAATTGTGGAAATGATGAAAATGTTGTTGTTAAACCCATGAAATTTGATTGAATATTGTTAATCATAAAAATGTTGGTGTTAAACCCATGAAATTTAATTGAATTGTGGGAATGATGTAAATCATGTTTTAAACCCGTGAAATTTGATTGAATTGTGTGAATGATGAAAATGTTGTTGTTAAACCCATGAAATTTGATTGCATGTTTGTGAATAAATTAAATATTAGTTAAACCCATGAAATTTGATTTAAATTGTGGAAATGCTTGAAAATGTGTGTTAAAACCCTGGTTGAAATTTGAGTGAATTGTGGGGGGAAGATGAAAAATGTTGGGGTAAACCAATTAATTAGATAGAATTGTGTGAATGATGAAATGTTGTTGTTAAACCCATGAAATTTGATAGAATTGTGTGAATGATGAAAATGTTGTTTTTAAACCATGAAATTTGATAGAATTGTGTGAATGATGAAAATGTTGTTGTGGAAACCGATGAAATTAGATAGAATTGTGTAAATGATGAAAATGTTGTTTGTAAACCCATGAAATCTGATTAAATTGTGTGAATAATTAAAATATTATTGTTAAACCCATGAAATTTGATTAAATTGTGGAAATGATGAAAATGTTGTTGTTAAACCCATGAAATTTGATTGAATATTGTTAATCATAAAAATGTTGGTGCTAAACCCATGAAATTTGATTGAATTGTGGGAATGATGTAAATCTTGTTTTAACCCATGAAATTGATTGAATTGTGTGAATGATGAAAATGTTGTTGTTAAACCCATGATTTGATTTAAGTTGTTTAATGTTGAAATGTAGTTTAAATTCATGAATTAGATAGAATTGGGAATGAGAAAATGGTGTTGTAACCAATGATTTGATTAAATTGTGTGAATGAATGAAAATGTTGTTGTTAAACCATGAAATTTGATTCAATTGTGTGAATGATTAAAATATTGTTCTTAACCCATGAATTTTATTAAATTGTGTGAATATTAAAATATTTTGTTAAACCCATGAATTTGATTAAATTGTGGAAATGATGAAAATGTTGTTGTTAAACCCATGATTTTGATTGAATATTGTTAATCATAAAATTGGTGTTAAACCCATGAATATAATTGAATTGTGGGAATGATGTAAATCATGTTTTTAAACCCGTGAATTTGATTGAATTGTGTGAATGATGAAATGTTGTTGGTAAACCCATGAAATCTGATTGAATTGTGTGAATATTAAAATTATTGTTAAACCCATGAAATTTGATTAAATTGTGGAAATGATGAAAATGTTGTTGTTAAACCCGTGAAATTTGATTGAATTGTGTGAATGATGAAAATGTTGTTGTTAAACCCATGAAATTAGATAGAATTGTGTGAATGACGTAAATGTTGTTGTTAAACCCATGAAATTAGATAGAATTGTGTGAATGCTGAAAATGTTGTTGATAAACCCATGAAATTAGATAGAATTGTGTGAATGATGAAAATGTTGTTGTTAAACCAATGAAATTAGATAGAATTGTGTGATTGATGAAAATGTTGTTGTAAACCCATGAAATCTGATTGAATTGTGTGAATTAAAATATATTTTTTAAACCCATGAAATTTGATTGAATTGTGGGAATGATGTAAATCTTGTTTCAAACCCAAGAAATTTGATTGAATTGTGTGAATGATGAAAATGTTGTTGTTAACCCCATGACATTTGATTCAATTGTGTGAATGATTAAATGTTGTTCTTAACCCATGATAGTTGATTAAATTGTGTGATTATTAAAATTTATTGTTAACCCATGAAATTTGATTAAATTGTGGAAATGATGAAAATGTTGTTGTTAAACCCATGAAATTTAATTGAATATTGTTAATCATAAAAATGTTGGTGTTAAACCCATGAAATTTAATTGAATTGTGGGAATGATGTAAATCATGTTTTAAACCCGTGAAATTTGATTGAATTGTGTGAATGATGAAAATGTTGTTAAACCCATGAAATTCGATAGAATTGTGTGAATGATGAAATGTTGTTGTTAAACCCATGAAATTAGGTAGAATTGTGTGAATGATGAAAATGTTGCTGTTAAACCCATGACATTTGATACAATTGTGTGAATGATTAAAATATTGTTGTTAAACCCATGAATTTGATTAAATTGTGTGAAAAATTAAATATTATTGTTAAACACATGAAATTTGATTGAATATTGTTAATCATAAAAACGTTGGTTAAACCCATGAAATTTGATTGAATTGTGGGAATGATGTAAATCTTGTTTCAAACCCAGAAATTTGATTGAATTGTGTGAATGGTGAAAATGTTGTTGTTAACCCATGACATTTGATTCAATTGTTTGAATGATTAAAATATTGTTCTTAAACCCATGAAGTTGATTAAATTGTGTGACTAATTAAATATTATTGTTAAACCCATGAAATTTGATGAAATTGTGGAAATGATGAAAATGTTTGTGTTAAACCCATGAAATTTGATTGAATACTGTTAATCATAAAAATGTTGTTGTTAAACCCATGAAATTGAATTGAATTGTGGGTGAATGATGAAATGTTGTTGTAAACGCATGAAATTAGATAGAATTGTGTGAATGATGAAAATGTTGTTGTTAAACCCATGACATTTGATACAATTGTGTGAATGATTAAAATTTTTGTTAACCCATGAAATTTGATTAAATTGTGTGAAAAATTAAAATATTATTGTTAAACACATGAAATTTGATGAATTGTGGAAATGATGAAAATGTTGTTGTTAAACCCATGAAATTTGATTGAATTTGTTAATCATAAAATGTTGGTGTTTAAACCCATGAAATTTTATTGAATTGTGGAATGATGTAAATCATGTTTTAAACCCGTGAAATTTGATTGAATTGTGTGAATGATGAAAATGTTATTGTTAAACCCTTGAAATTAGATAGAATTGTGTGAATGATGAAATGTTGTTGTTAAACCCATGAAATTAGATAGAATTGTGTGAATGATGAAAATGTTGTTTTTAACACATGAAATTTGATAGAATTGTGTGAATGATGAAAATGTTGTTGTGGAATCGATGAAATTAGATAGAATTGTGTAAATGATGAAAATGTTATTTGTAAACCCATGAAATCTGATTAAATTGTGTGAATAATTAAAATATTATTGTTAAACCCATGAAATTTGATTAAATTGTGGAAATGATGGAAATGTTGTTGTTAAACCCATGAAATTTGATTGAATATTGTTAATCATAAAATGTTGGTGCTAAACCCATGAAATTTGATTGAATGATGGGAATGATGTAAATCTTGTTTTAAACCCAAGAAATTTCAATGAATTGTGTGAATGATGAAAATGTTGTTGTTAAACCCATGAAATTTGATTAATTTGTGTGAATGATGAAAATGTTGTTGTTAAACCCATGAATTTGATTCAATTGTGAGAATGATTAAAATATTGTCTTAAACCCATGAAATTTTATAAATTGTGTGAATAATTAAAATATTTTTGTTAAACCCATGAAATTTATTAAATTGTGGAAATGATGAAAATGTTGTTGTTAAACCCATGATATTTGATTGAATATTGTTAATCATAAAATATTGGTGTTAACCCATGAAATATAATTGAATTGTGGGAATGATGTAAATCATGTTTTAAAACCCGTGAAATTTGATTGAATTGTGTGAATGATGAAATGTTGTTGGTAAACCCAGAAATTTGATTAAATTGTGGAAATGATGAAAATGTTTTTGTTAAACCCGTGAAATTGATTGAATTGTGTGAATGATGAAATTGTTGTTAAACCCATGAAATTAGATGAATTGTGTGAATGACGTAAATGTTGTTGTTAAACCCATGAAATTAGATAGAATTGTGTGAATGCTGAAATTTGTTGATAAACCCATGAATTAGATAGAATTGTGTGAATGATGAAAATGTTGTGTTAACCATGAAAGATAGAATTGTGTGATTGATGAAAATGTTGTTGGTAAACCCATGAAACTGATTGAATTGTGTGAATAATTAAATATTATTGTTAAACCCATGAATTTGATTATTTGATTGAATTGTGTGAATGATGAAAATGTTGTTGTTAACCCCATGACATTTGATTCAATTGTGTGAATGATTAAATGTTGTTCTAATGATGAAATGTTGTTGTTAAACCCATGAAATTTAATTGAATATTGTTAATCATAAAATGTTGTGTTAAACCCATGAAATTTAATTGAATTGTGGAATGATGTAAATCATGTTTTAAACCTGTGAAATTTGATTGAATTGTGTGAATGATGAAATGTTGTTAAACCCATGAAATTAGATAGAATTGTGTGAATGATGGAAATGTTGTTGTTAACCCATGAAATTAGGTAGAATTGTGTGAATGATGAAAATGTTGCTGTTAAACCCATGACATTTGATACAATTGTGTGAATGATTAAAATATTGTTGTTAAACCCATGAAATTTGATTAAATTGTGTGAAAAATTAAAATATTATTGTTAACACATGAAATTGATTGAATATTGTTAATCATAAAAACGTTGGTGTTAAACCCATGAAATTTGATTGAATTGTGGGAATGATGTAATCTGTGTTTCAAACCCAGAAATTTGATTGAATTGTGTGAATGATGAAAATGTTGTTGTTAACCCCATGACATTTGATTCAATTGTTTGAATGATTAAAATATTGTTCTTAAACCCATGATAGTTGATTAATTGTGTGACTAATTAAAATATTATTGTTAAACCCATGAAATTTGATGAAATTGTGGAAATGATGAAAATGTTGTTGTTAAACCCATGAAATTTGATTGAATATGTTAATCATAAAAATGTTGGTGTTAAACCCATGAAATTGATTGAATTGTGGGAATGATGTAAATCACGTTTTAAACCCGTGAAATTTGATTGAATTGTGTGAATGATGACAATTTTTGTTAAACCCATGAAATTAGATAGAATTGTGTGAATGATGAAAATGTTGTTGTTAAACGCATGAAATTAGATGAATTGTGTGAATGATGAAAATGTTGCTGTTAAACCCATGACATTTGATACATTGTGTGAATGATTAAAATATTTTGCTGTGGAATCAATGCAATTAGATAGAATTGTTTGTCAATGATGAAAACATGTTGTTTGTTAAACCCATGAAATTTGATTAATTGTGTGAAAATTAAATATTATTGTTAAACACATGAAATTTGATGAAATTGTGGAAATGATGAAAATGTGTTGTTAAACCCATGAAATTTGATTGAATATTGTTAATCATAAATGTTGGTTGTTTAAACCCATGAAATTTTATTGAATTTTGGAATGATTAAATCATGTTTTTTAACCCATGAAATTGATTGAATTGTGTGAATGATGAAATGTTGTTGTTAAACTTGAAATTAGATAGATTGTGTGAATGATGAAAATGTTGTTGTTAAACCCATGAATTAGATAGAATTGTGTGAATGATGAAATGTTGTTTTAAACACAATGAAATTAGATAAATTGTGTAAATGATGAAAATGTTTTGTAAACCCATGAAATCTGATTAAATTGTGTGAAAATTAAAATATTATTGTTAAACCCATGAAATTTGATTAAATTGTGGAAATGATGAAAATTTTTGTTAAACCCATGAAATTTGATTGAATATTGTTAATCATAAAAATGTTGGTGCTAAACCCATGAATTTGATTGAATTGTGGGAATGATGTAAATCTTGTTTTAAACCCAAGAAACTTGATTGAATTGTGTGAATGATGAAAATGTTGTTGTTAAACCCATGAAATTTGATTAAGGTGTGTGAATGATGAAATGTTGTTGTTAAACCATGAAATTGATTCAATTGTGAGAATGATTAAAATATTGTTCTTAAACCCATGAATTTTATTAAATTGTGTGAATAATTAAAATATTTTGTTAAACCCATGAAATTTAATTAAATTGTGGAAATGATGAAAATGTTGTTGTTAAACCCATGAAATTTGATTGAATATTGTTAATCATAAAAATATTGGTGTTAAACCCATGAAATATAATTGAATTGTGGGAATGATGTAAATTGTTTTAAACCCATGAAATTTGATTGAATTGTGTGAATGATGAAAATGTTGTTGGTAAACCCATAAAATCTGATTGAATTGTGTGAATAATTAAAATATTATTGTTAAACCCATGAAATTTGATTAATTGTGGAAATGATGAAAATGTTTTTGTTAAACCCGTGAAATTGATTGAATTGTGTGAATGATGAAAATGTTGTTGTTAAACCCATGAAATTAGATTGAATTGTGTGAATGACGTAATGTTGTTGTTAAACCCATGAAATTAGATAGATTGTGTGAATGCTGAAAATGTTGTTGTTAAACCATGAAATTAGATAGAATTGTGTGAATGATGAAAATGTTGTTGTTAAACCAATGAAATTAGATTGAATTGTGTGATTAATGAAAATGTTGTTGGTAAACCCATGAAATCTGATTGAATTGTGTGAATGATGAAAATATTATTGTTAAACCCATGAAATTTGATTGATTGTGGAATGATGTAAATCTTGTTTCAAACCGTGAAATTGGATTGTATTGTGTGAATAATGAAATATTATTGTTAAATCCATGAATTTGATTGAATTGTGTGAATGATGAAAATGTTGTTGTTAACCCCATGACATTTGATTAAATTGTGTGAATGATGTAAATGTTGTTGTTAAACCCATGAAATTTGATTAAATTGTGTGATTAATTAAAATATTATTGTTAAACCCATGAAATTTGATTAAATTGTGGAAATGATGAAAATGTTGTTGTTAAACCCATGAAATTTATTGAATATTGTTAATCATAAAAATGTTGGTGTTAAACCCATGAAATTAATTGAATTCTGGGAATGATGTAAATCATGTTTTAAACCCGTGAAATTTGATTGAATTGTGTGAATGATGAAAATGTTGTTAAACCCATGAAATTAGATAGAATTGTGTGAATGATGAAAATGTTGTTGTTAAACCCATGAAATTAGATAGAATTGTGTGAATGATGAAAATGTTGCTGTTAAACCCATGACATTTGATACAATTGTGTGAATGATTAAAATATTTTTGTTAAACCCATGAAATTTGATTAAAATGTGTGAAAATTAATATATTATTGCTTAAACCCTTGAAATTTGATTGAATTGTGGGAATGATGTAAATCTTGTTTCAAACCCTTGAAATTTGATTGAATTGTGTGAATGATGAAAATGTTGTTGTTAACCCCATGACATTTGATTCATTGTTTGAATGATGAAAATATTGTTGTTAAACCCATGATAGTTGATTAAATTGTGTGACTAATGAAAATATTATTGTTAAACCCATGAAATTTGATGAAATTGTGTAAATGATGAAAATGTTGTTAAACCCATGAAATTTGATTGAATTCTGTTAATGATAAAAATGTTGTGTTAAACCCATGAAATTGAATTGAATTGTGGAATGATGTAAATCACGTTTTGTTAAACCATGAAATTTGAGCTGAATATTGTTAATCATAAAAATATTGGTGTAAAACCCGTGAAATTTGATTGAATTGTGTGAATGATGAAAATGTTGTTGTTAAACCCATGAAATTAGATAGAATTGTGTGAATGATGAAAATGTTGTTGTTAAACCCATGAAATTTGATTGAATTGTGTGAATGATGAAAATGTCTGTTAAACCCATGAATTTGATACAATTGTGTGAATGATTAAATATTTTTGTTAAACCCATGAAATTTGATTAAATTGTGTGAAAGATTAAAATATTATTGTTAAACCCATGAAATTTGATGAAATTGTGAATGATGAAATGTTGTTGTTAAACCCATGAAATTTGATTGAATATTGTTAATCATAAAATGTTGTGTTTAAACCCATGAAATTTTATTGAATTTTGGGAATGATGTAAATCATGTTTAAACCCGTGAAATTTGATTGAATTGTGTGAATGATGAAAATGTTATTGTTAAACCCTGAAATTAGATAGAATTGTGTGAATGATGAAATTGTGTTGTTAAACCCATGAAATTAGATAGAATTGTGTGAATGATGAAAATGTTGTTGTGGAATCGATGAAATTAGATAGAATTGTGTAATGATGAAATGTTATTTGTAAACCCATGAAATCTGATTAATTGTGTGAATAATTAAATATTATTGTTAAACCCATGAAATTTGATTAAATTGTGGAAATGATGAAAATGTTGTTGTTAAACCCATGAAATTTGATTGAATATTGTTAATCATAAAAATGTTGGTGCTAAACCCATGAAATTTGATTGAATTGTGGAATGATGTAAATCTTGTTTTAAACCCAAGAAACTTGATTGAATTGTGTGAATGATGAAAATGTTGTTGTTAAACCCATGAATTTGATTAATTGTGGAATGATGAAAATGTTGTTGTTAAACCCATGAAATTTGATTCAATTGTGTGAATGATTAAAATATTGTTCTTAAACCCATGAAATTTTATTAAATTGTGTGAATAATTAATGAAAATGTTGTTGTTAAACATGAAATTTGATTGAATATGTTAATCATAAAATATTGGTGTTAAACCCATGAAATTAATTAATTGTGGAATGATGTAAATCATGTTTTTAAAAACCCATGAAATTTGATTGAATTGTGTGAATGATGAAAATGTTGTTGGTAAACCCATAAAATCTGATTGAATTGTGTGAATGATTAAATATTGTTGTTAAACCCATGAAATTTGATTAAATTGTGAAATGATGAAAATGTTGTTGTTAAACCCGTGAATTTGATTGAATTGTGTGAATGATGAAAATGGTTGTTAAACCCATGAAATTAGATAGAATTGTGTGAATGATGTAAATGTTGTTGTTAAACCCATGAAATTTGATAGAATTGTGTGAATGATGAAAATGTTTGCTATTAAACCCATGAATTTGATAGAATTGTGTGAATGATGAAAATGTTGTTGTTAAACCCATGAAATTTGATTAGAATTGTGTGAAAATTAAAATATTGTGTTAAACCCATGAAATTTGATTGAATTTTGTGAATGATAAAAACGTTGGTGTTAAACCCATGAAATTTGATTGAATTGTGGGAATGATGTAAATCTTGTTTCAAACCCAAGAAATTTGATTGAATTGTGTGAATGATGAAAATGTTGTTGTTAACCCCATGACATTTGATTCAATTGTTTGAATGATTAAAATATTGTTCTTAAACCCATGATAGTTGATTAATTGTGTGATTAATTAAAATATTATTGTTAAACCCATGAAATTTGATAAATTGTGGAAATGATGAAAATGTTGTTGTTAAACCAATGAACTAGATAAATGTGTGATTGATGAAAATGTTGTTTTGGTAAACCCATGAAATTTGATTGAATATTGTTAATCATAAAATGTTGGTGTTAAACCCATGAAATTGATTGAATTGTGGGAATGATGTAAATCATTTTTAAACCCGTGAAATTTGATTTAGAATTGTGTGAATGATGAAATGTTGCTGTTAAACCCATGACATTTGATACAATTGTGTGAATGATTAAATATTTTTTGTTAAACCCATGAAATTTGATTAATTTGTGTGTGAAAAATTAAATATTGTTGTTAAACACATGAAATTTGATTGAAATTGTGGAAATGATGAAAATGTTGTTGTTAAACCCATGAAATTTGATTGAATTTGTTAATGATAAAAATGTTGGGTTTAAACCCATGAAATTTGATTGAATTTTGGAATGATGTAATCATGTTTTAACCCATGAAATTTGATTGAATTGTGTGAATGATGAAAATGTTATTGTTAAACCCATGAAATTAGATAATTGTGTGAATGATGAAATGTTGTTGTTAACCCCATGAAATTAGATAAATTGTGAATGATGAAATGTTGTTTTTAACCCATGAAATTTGATTGAATTGTGTGAATGATGAAAATGTTGTTGTTAACCGATGAATTAGATAGAATTGTGTGAATGATGAAAATGTTTTGTAAACCCATGAAATCTGATTAAATTGTGTGAATATTAAAATATTATTGTTAAACCATGAAATTTGATTAATTGTGGAAATGATGAAATGTTGTTGTTAAACCCATGAAATTTGATTGAATATTGTTAATCATAAAATGTTGGTGCTAAACCCATGAAATTTGATTGAATTGTGGGAATGATGTAAATCTTGTTTTAAACCCAAGAAACTTGATTGAATTGTGTGGTGAATGATGAAAATGTTGTGTTAAACCCATGAATTTGATTCAATTGTGAGAATGATAAAATATTGTTCTTAAACCCATGAAATTTTATTAATTGTGTGAATGATGAAATGTTGTTGTTAAACCCATGAATTTGATTGAATATGTTAATCATAAAAATGTTGGTGTTAACCCATGAAATATAATTGAATTGTGGAATGATGTAAATCATGTTTTAAACCCGTGAAATTTGATTGAATTGTGTGAATGATGAAAATTTGTTGTTAAACCCATGAAATTAGATAGAATTGTGTGAATGATAAATGTTGTTGTTAAACCCATGAAATTAGATAGAATTGTGTGAATGCTGAAAATTTTGTTGATAACCCATGAAATTAGATAGAATTGTGTGAATGATGAAAATGTTGTTGTTAAACCATGAATTAGATAAATTGTGTGATGATGAAAATGTTGTTGGTAAACCCATGAAATCTGATTGAATTGTGTGAATAATTAAAATATTATTGTTAAACCCATGAAATTTGATTGAATTGTGGAAATGATGTAAATCTTGTTCAAACCCAAGAATTTGATTGAATTGTGTGAATGATGAAAATGTTGTTGTTAAACCCCATGACATTTGATTCAATTGTGTGAATGATTAAATATTGTTCTTAAACCCATGATAGTTGATTAAATTGTGTGATTAATTAAATATTATTGTTAAACCCATGAATTTGATTAAATTGTGGAATGATGAAAATGTTGTTGTTAAACCCATGAAATTTAATTGAATTGTGTTAATCATAAAATGTTGGTGTTAAACCCATGAAATTTAATTGAATTGTGGAATGATGTAAATCATTTTTTAAACCCGTGAAATTTGATTGAATTGTGTGAATGATGAAAATGTTGTTAAACCCATGAAATTAGATAGAATTGTGTGAATGATGGAAATGTTGTTGTTAAACCCATGAAATTAGATAGAATTGTGTGAATGATGAAATGTTGCTGTTAAACCCATGACATTTGATTACAATTGTGTGAATGATTAAAATATTGTTGTTAAAACCCATGAAATTTGATTAAATTGTGTGAAAATTAAAATATTATTGTTAAACACATGAAATTTGATTGAATATTGTGTAATCATAAAAACGTGGTGTTAAACCCATGAAATTTGATTGAATTGTGGGAATGATGTAAATCTTGTTTCAAACCCAGAAATTTGATTGAATTGTGCATGATGAAACTGTTTTTTGTGCAACCTGCGCCTTAGATCGAATTGTGTGAATGATGAAATGTTGTTGTTAACCCCATGACATTTAGCTAGACTTGGGTGACCATGAAAATGTTGTTGTGGGATTCAATTGTTTGAATGATTAAATATTGTTCTTAAACCCATGATAGTTGATTAAATTGTGTGATTAATTAAAATATTATTGTTAAACCCATGAAATTTGATGAAATTGTGGAAATGATGAAATGTTGTTGTTAAACCCATGAAATTTGATTGAATATTGTAATCATAAAAATGTTGGTGTTAAACCCATGAAATTGAATTGAATTGTGGGAATGATGTAAATCACGTTTTAAACCCGTGAAAAAATTAGATAGAATTGTGTGAATGATGAAAATGTTGTCGTTAAACCCCATGAAATTAGATAGAATTGTGTGAATGATGAAAATGTTGCTGTTAAACCCATGACATTTGATACAATTGTGTGAATGATTAAAATATTTTGTTAAACCCATGAAATTTGATTAAATTGTGTGAAAAATTAAAATTATTGTTAAACACATGAAATTTGATTGAATATTGTTAATCATAAACGTTGGTGTTAAACCCATGAAAGTTGATTGAATTGTGTGAATGATGTAAATCTTGTTTCAAACCCAAGAAATTTTGATTGAATTGTGTGAATGATGAAAATGTAATGTTGTTGTTAAACCCATGAAATTTGATTGATATTGTTAATCATAAAATGATGGTGTTAAACCCATGAAATTTTATTGAATTGGGAATGATGTAAATCATGTTTAAACCCGTGAAATTTGATTGAATTGTGTGAATGATGAAAATTGTTAAACCCATGAAATTAGATAGATTGTGTGTGAATGATGACCGGTTGTTTTTCCCCCCCATGCACTTTGCTAGACTAGGTTGGCCATGCCTGCCAAATGTTGTTGTGAATCCATGAAATTGATAGAATTGTGTAAATGATGAAATGTATTTGTAACCCATGAAATCTGATTAAATTGTGTGAATATAAAATATTATTGTTAAACCCATGAAATTTGATTAATTGTGGAAATGATGGAAATGTTGTTGTTAAACCCCATGAAATTTGATTGAATATTGTTAATCATAAAAATGTTGGTGCTAACCCATGAAATTTGATTGAATTGTGGGAATGATGTAAATCTTGTTTTAAACCCAAGAAACTTGATTGAATTGTGTGAATGATGAAATGTTGTTGTTAACCCATGAAATTTGATTAAGTGTGTGATGATGAAAATGTTGTTGTTAAACCCATGAAATTTGATTCAATTGTGAGAATAAATTGTGTGAATAATTAAATATTTTTGTTAAACCCATGAAATTTAATTAAATTGTGGAAATGATGAAAATGTTGTTGTGGAATGATGTAAATCATGTTTTAACCCTGAAATTTGATTGAATTGTGTGAATGATGAAAATGTTGTTGTAAACCCATAAAATCTGATTGAATTGTGTGAATAATTAAAATATTATTGTTAAACCCATGAAATTTGATTAAATTGTGGAAATGATGAAAATGTTGTTGTTAAACCCGTGAAATTTGATTGAATTGTGTGAATGATGAAAATGTTGTTGTTAAACCCATGAAATTAGATAGAATTGTGTGAATGACGTAAATGTTGTTGTTAAACCCATGAAATTAGATTGAATTGTGTGAATGATGAAAATGTTGTTGTTAAACCCATGAATTAGATGAATTGTGTGAATGATGAAATGTTGTGTTAAACCCATGAAATTAGATTGAATTGTGTGATTGATGAAAATTTGTTGGAAACCCATGAAATCTGATTGAATTGTGTGAATAATTAAAATATTTTGTTAAACCCATGAAATTTGATTGAATTGTGGAATGATGTAAATCTTGTTTCAAACCCAAAATTTGATTGAATGTGTGAATGATGAAATGTTGTTGTTAACCCATGACATTTGATTCAATTGTGTGAATGATAGCCATGTGGTGGTTCCTCCCCTGCACACTTCGGGTCGCCTTGTGTGACTGCTGCCCCTGTTGGTTATGTTCCCCCCTGCCCGGTGCTTCCCCTTGTGGAGGAATGCTTAAATATTGTTCTTAAACCCATGATATTTGATTAATTGTGTGATTAATTAAATATTATGTTAAACCCATGAAATTTGATTCAATTGTGGAAATGATGATGTTGTTGTTAAACCCTGAAATTTAATTGAATATTGTAATCATAAAATGTTGGTTTAAACCCATGAAATTTAATTGAATTGTGGAATGATGTAAATCATGTTTTAAACCCGTGAAATTTGATTGAATTGTGTGAATGATGAAATGTTGTTAACCCATGAAATTAGATAGAATTGTGTGAATGATGAAATGTTGTTGTTAAACCCATGAAATTAGGTAGAATTGTGTGAATGATGAAAATGTTGTTGGTTAACCCATGACATTTGATAGAATTGTGTGAATGATTAATATTGTTGTTAAACCATGAAATTGATTAAATTGTGTGAAAGTTAAATTGGATAAGGCAATGATGAAATTTGTTGTTAAACCCATGAATTTTATTGAATATGTTATCATAAAAACGTTGGTGTTAAACCATGAAATTTGATTGAATTGTGGGAATGATAATCTTGTTTCAAACCCAAGAAATTTGATTGAATTGTGTGAATGATGAAATGTTGTTGTTAACCCCATGACATTTGATTCAATTGTTTGAATGATTAAAATATTGTTCTTAAACCCATGATAGTTGATTAAATTGTGTGATTAATTAAAATATTATTGTTAAACCCATGAAATTTGATGAAATTGTGGAAATGATGAAAATGTTGTTGTTAAACCCATGAAATTTGATTGAATATTGTTAATCATAAAAATGTTGGTGTTAAACCCATGAAATTTAATTGAATTGTGGAATGATGTAAATCACGTTTTAAACCCGGTTGTGTGTGAAATGAAAATGAATTTAGGCAATTAATATTTGTTTGATGAAATGTGAATGAAATTGTGTGTGAATTGAAATGGGTGATGAATTTTTGGATGTGAAATGAATGAAATTTGATTGAATTGTGTGAATGATGACAATTTTGTAAACCCATGAAATTAGATAGAATTGTGTGAATGATGAAAATGTTGTCGTTAAACGCATGAAATTAGATAGAATTGTGTGAATGATGAAAATGTTTGCTGTTAAACCCATGACATTTGATACATTGTGTGAATGATTAAAATTTTTTGTTAAACCCATGAAATTGTGATTTGATTAATTGTGTGAAAAATTAAAATATTATTGTTAAAACACATGAAATTTGATTGAATATTGTTAATCATAAAAACGTTGGTGTTAAACCCATGAAATTGATTGAATTGTGGGAATGATGTAAATCTTGTTTCAAACCCAAGAAATTTGATTGAATTGTGTGAATGATGAAAATGTTGTTGTTAACCCCATGACATTTGATTCAATTGTGTGAATGATTAAAATATTGTTCGTAAACCCATGATAGTTGATTAAATTGTGTGATTAATTATAATATTATTGTTAAACCCATGAAATTTGATGAATTGTGGAAATGATGAAA
>NW_026113593.1:0-15885 GCF_024323335.1 Lathyrus oleraceus
AACAACAACATTTTCATCATTCACACAATTCAATCAAATTCATGGGTTTAACACAACAACATTTTCATCATTCATACAATTCAATCAAATTTCATGGGTTCAACATCACAACATTTTCATCATTCACACAATTCTATCAAATTTCATTGGATTAACATCAACATTTCATCATTCACACAATTCAATCAAATTTCATGAATTTCACATAACAACATTTTCGTCGTTCACACAATTCAATCAAATTTCATGGGTTTAAGACAACATTTTTTATCGTTCTCACAACTCAATCAAATTTCATGGGTTTAACGACAATATTTTCATCATTCACAGAATTCAATCAAATGCCATGGATTTAACAGGAACATTTTCATCATTCCCAATTCAATCAAATTTCATGGTTTCACATCAACATTTTCATCATTTACACAATTCAATCAAATTTCATAGGTTTAACAAACATTTTCATTATTCCAATATTCAATCAAATTTCATAGTTTAACAACAACATTTTCATTATTCACACATCTCAATCAAATTTCATGGGTTTAAAAGAACATTTTCATCATTCCCATATTCAATCAAATTTTATTGGTTTAACAACTACATTTTCATCATTCAGAACAATTCAATCAAATTTCATGGTTTAAATCATAACAACATTTTCATTATTCACACACAATCAATCAAATTCTTGGGTTTAACAGCAACATTTTCATCATTCACTTAATTCAATCAAATTTCATGGGATTAACAACAACATTTTCATTATTCCCACAATTCAATCAAATTTCATGGGTTTAACACAACATTTTCATCATTCACACATTTTAATCAAATTTCTTGGGTTTAACAACAACATTTTCATCATTCGCAAAATCAATCAAATTTCATGGTTTTAACAACATTTTCATCACTCACACAATTCAATTAAATTTCAAGGTTTAATAACAACATTTTCATCATTCACACAATTCAATCAAATTGCATGGGTTTAACAACAAATTTTATCATTCACATAATTCAATCAAATTTCTATCGGTTTAAAAATGACATTTTCATCATTTATAGAATTCAATCAAATTTCACGGGTTTAACGACAACATTTTTATCATTCATACATTCAATCAAATTTTATGAGTTTAACAACAACATTTTCATCATTCCCAATTTAATCAAATTTCATGGTTTAACAACACAACATTTTCATCATTCCTCAATTCAATCAAATTTCATGGGTTCAACGACAACACATTTTCATTATTCACACAATCTATCAAATTTCATTGGTTTAACATCAACATTTCATCATTCACACAATTCAATCAAATTTCATGATTAACAACAACAACATTTTCATCATTCATACAATTCAATCAAATTTCATATATTTAACAACAACATTTTCATATTCACACAATTCAATCAAATTTTTGGGTTTAACCAAAATTTTCATCATTCACACATTCAATCAAATTCATGGGTTTAACATGAACATTTTCATCATTCTCATAATTCAATTAATTTCATGGGTTAACATCAACATTTTTATCATTCACACAATTCAATCAAATTTTATGAGTTTAACAACAACATTTCATCATTCACACAATTCAATCAAATCTCATGGGTTTAACGACAACATTTCCATCATTCCATAGATTCAATCAAATTTCATGGTTTTAACGACAACATTTTCATCATTCGCACATTTCAATCAATTTTTATGAGTTTAACAACAACATTTACATGCATCAGACAATTCAATCAAATTTGATGGGTTTAACAATTACATTTTCATCATTCAGACAATTCAATCAAATTTCATGGGTTTAATGATAACAACATTTTCATTATTCACACAATTCTATCAAATTTCATTGGCTTAACATCAAGATCTTCATCATTCACACAATTCAATCAAATTTCCTGAATTTAACAACAACAACATTTTCATCATTCACACAATTCATCAATTTTCATATATTTAACAACAACATCTTCATCATTCACCCATTCAATCAAATTTCATGGGTTTAACGACAACATTTTCATCATTCACATAATTCAATCAAATTCATGGGTTTAACATCAACATTTTTATCATTCACACAATTCAATCAATTTCATGGGTTTAACAACAACATTTTCATCATTCACACAATTCAATCAAATTTCATGGTTTAACAACAATAACATTTCGGTCATTCCCACAATTCATCAAATTTATGGGTTTAACAATAACATTTTCATCATTCACACAATTCAATCAAACTCCCTGGATTTAACAGAACATTTTCATCATCCCACAATTCAATCAATTTCATGGGTTTAACATCAACGTTTTCATCATTCACACAATTCAATCAAATCTCATAGGTTTAACAACAACATTTTCATTATTCCAACAATTCAATCAAATTTTATGGGTTTAACAACAACATTTTCATTATTCACACAACTCAATCAAATTTCATGGGTTTAATAGAACATTTTCATCATTCCCATAATTCAACCAAATTTCATGGGTTTAACAACTACATTTTCATCATTCAGACAATTCAATCATATTTCATGGGTTTATGATAACAACATTTCATTATTCACAAATTCAATCAAATTTCTTGGGTTTAACAGCAACATTTTCATCATTCACTTAATTCAATCAAATTTCATGGGATTAACAACAACATTTTCATTAATCCCATAATTCAATAAAATTTCATGGGTTTAACAACAACATTTTTATCATTCACACAATTTAATCAAATTTCATGGATTTAACAGCAACATTTTCATCATTCGCAAAATTCAATCAAATTTCATGGTTTTAACAACATTTGCATCACTCATACTATTCAATTAAATTTCATGTGTTTAACACAACAACATTTTCATCATTCACACAATTCAATCAAATTTCATGGGTTTAAAACACAACATTTTTATCTTTCACATAATTCAATCAAATTCTTCATCGGTTTAAAAAAACATTTTCATCATTTACAGAATTCAATCAAATTTCACTGGTTTAACGACAACATTTTCATCATTCATACAATTCAATCAAATTTTATGAGTTTAACAACAACATTTTCATCATTCACACAATTCAATCAAATTTCATGGGTTTAACAACAACAACATTTTCATCATTCATACAATTCAATCAAATTTCATGGGTTCAACAACAAGAACATTTTCATTATTCACACAATTCTATCAAATTTCATTGGTTTAACATCAACACTTTCATCATTCACACAATTCAATCAAATTTCATGAATTTAACAACAACAACATTTTCATCATTCACACAATTCAATCAAATTTCATGGATTTAAGAACAATATTTCTATCGTTCACACAACTCAATCAAATTTTACGGGTTTAACGACAATATTTTCATCATTCACAGAATTCATTCAAACTCCCTGGATTTAACAAAACATTTCATCATTCCCACATTCAATCAAATTTCATGGGTTTAACATCAACGTTTTCATCATTCACACAATTCAATCAAATCTCATAGGTTTAACAACAACATTTCATTATTCCAACAATTCAATCAAATTTTCGGTTTAACAACAACATTTTCATTCACACAACTCAATCAAATTTCATGGGTTTAATAGAACATTTTCATCATTCCCATAATTCAACAAATTTTCATGGGTTTAACAACTACATTTTCATCATTCAGACAATTCAATCATATTTCATGGGTTTAATGATAACAAAATTTTCATTATTCACACAATTCAATCAAATTTCTTGGGTTTAACAGCAACATTTCATCATTCACTTAATTCAATCAAATTTCATGGGATTAACAACAACATTTTCATTAATCCCATAATTCAATAAAATTTCATGGGTTTAACAACAACATTTTTATCATTCACACAATTTAATCAAATTTCATGGATTTAACAACAACATTTTCATCATTCGCAAAATTCAATCAAATTTCATGGTTTTAACAACATTTTCATCACTCACACTATTCAATTAAATTTCATGTGTTTAACAACAACAACATTTTCATCATTCACACAATTCAATCAAATTTCATGGGTTTAACAACAACATTTTTATCTTTCACATTATTCAATCAAATTCTATCGGTTTAAAAAAAACATTTTCGTCATTTACAGAATTCAATCAAATTTCACTGGTTTAACGACAACATTTTCATCATTCATACAATTCAATCAAATTTTATGAGTTTAACAACAACATTTTCATCATTCACACAATTCAATCAAATTTCATGGGTTTAACAACAACAACATTTTCATCATTCATACAATTCAATCAAATTTCATGGGTTCAACAACAACAACATTTTCATTATTCACACAATTCTATCAAATTTCATTGGTTTAACATCAACACTTTCATCATTCACACAATTCAATCAAATTTCATGAATTTAACAACAACAACATTTTCATCATTCACACAATTCAATCAAATTTCATGGATTTAAGAACAATATTTCTATCGTTCACACAACTCAATCAAATTTTACGGGTTTAACGACAATATTTTCATCATTCACAGAATTCATTCAAACTCCCTGGATTTAACAGAAACATTTTCATCATTCCCACAATTCAATCAAATTTCATGGGTTTAACATCAACGTTTTCATCATTCACACAATTCAATCAAATCTCATAGGTTTAACAACAACATTTTCATTATTCCAACAATTCAATCAAATTTTATGGGTTTAACAACAACATTTTCAGTATTCACACAACTCAATCAAATTTCATGGGTTTAATAGAACATTTTCATCATTCCCATAATTCAACCAAATTTCATGGGTTTAACAACTACATTTTCATCATTCAGACAATTCAATCATATTTCATGGGTTTAATGATAACAACATTTTCATTATTCACACAATTCAATCAAATTTCTTGGGTTTAACAGCAACATTTTTATCATTCACTTAATTCAATCAAATTTCATGGGATTAACAACAACATTTTTCATTATCCCACAATTCAATAAAATTTCATGGGTTTAAAAACAACATTTTTATCACTCACACTATTCAATTAAATTTCATGTGTTTAACAACAACAACATTTTCATCATTCACACAATTCAAAAATTTCATGGGTTAAACAACAACATTTTATCATTCACATCATTCAATCAAATTCTATCAGTTTAAACAAAACATTTATCATCATTTACAGAATTCAATCAAATTTCACTGGTTTATCGACAAAATTTTCATCATTCATACAATTCAATCAAATTTTATGAGTTTAACAACAACATTTTCATCATTCACACAATTCAATCAAATTTCATGGGTTTAACAACAACAACATTTTCATCATTCATACAATTCAATCAAATTTAATGGGTTCAACAACAACATTTTCATTATTCACACAATTCTATCAAATTTCGTGGGTTTAACATCAACATTTTCACCATTCACACAATTCAATCAAATTTCATATGTTTAACAACAACATTTACATTATTCCAACAATTCAATCAAATTTCATGGGTTTAACAAAACATTTTCATTATTCACACAACTCAATCAAATTTCATGGGTTTTATAAATTTTCATCATTCCCATAATTCAATCAAATTTTATGGGTTTAACAACTACATTTTCATCCTTCAGACAATTCAATCAAATTTCATGGGTTTAATAATAACAACATTTTCATTATTCACACAATTCAATCAAATTTCTTGGTTTAACAGCAACATTTTCATCATTCACTAATTCAATCAAATTGCATGGGATTAACAACAACATTTTCATTATTCCAACAATTCAATCAAATTTCATGGGTTTAACAACAACATTTTCATCATTCACACAATCTAATCCATTTCATGGGTTTAACCACAACATTTTCATCATTCGCAAATTCAATCAAATTTCATGGTTTTAACAACATTTTCATCACTCACACAATTCAATTAAATTTCATGTGTTTAACACAAACAACATTTTCATCATTCACACAATTCAATCAAATTTCATGGGTTTAACACAACATTTTTATCATTCACATAATTAATCAAATTCTATCGGTTTAAAATAACATTTTCATCATTTAAAGAATTCAATTAAATTTCACGGGTTTAACGACAACATTTTCATCATTCATACAATTCAATCAAATTTTATGAGTTTAACAACAACATTTTCATCATTCACACAATTCAATCAAATTTCATGGGTTTAACAACAACAACATTTTCATCATTCATACAATTCAATCAAATTTCATGGTTCAACAACACAACATTTTATATTCACACAATTCTATCAAATTTCATTGGTTTAACATCAACCTTTCATCATTCACACAATTCAATCAAATTTCATGAATTTAACAACAACAACATTTTCATCTTTCCATAATCAATCAAATTGATGGGTTTAAAACAACACATTTTCATCATTCAGACAATTCAATCAAATTTCATGGGTTTAATGATAACAACATTCATTATTCACGCAATTCAATCAAATTTCTTGGGTTTAACAGCAACATTTCATCATTCACTTAATTCAATCAATTTCATGGGATTAACAACAACATTTTCATTATTCCCACAATTCAAAAAATTTCATGGGTTTAACAACAACATTTTCATCATTCACACAATTTAATCAAATTTCATGGGTTTAACAACAACATTTTCATCATTCGCCAAAATTCAATCAAATTTCATGCTTTTAACAACATTTTCATCACTTACACAATTCAATTAAATGCATGTGTTTAACAACAACAACATTTTCATCATTCACACAATTCAATCAAATTTCATGGGTTTAAACACAACATTTTTTTATCATTCACATAATTCAATCAAATTCTATCGGTTTAAAAAACATTTTCATCATTTACAGAATTCAATCAAATTTCACGGGTTAAACGACACATTTTCATCACTCATACAATTCAATCAAATTTTATGAGTTTAACATCAACATTTTCATCATTCACACAATTCAATCAAATTTCATGGGTTTACAACAACAACATTTTCATCATTCATACAATTCAATCAAATTTCATGGGTTCAACACAACAACATTTTCATTATTCACACAATTCTATCAAATTTCATTGGTTTAACATAACATTTCATCATTCACACAATTCAATCAAATTTCATGAATTTAACAACAACAACATTTTCATCATTCACACAATTCAATCAAATTTCATGGATTTAAGAACAATATTTTTATCGTTCACACAATTTAATCAAATTTTATGGGTTTAACGACAATATTTTCATCATTCACAGAATTCAATCAAACTCCCTGGATTTAACAAAAACATTTTCATCATTCCCACAATTCAATCAAATTTCATGGGTTTAACATCAACGTTTTCATCATTCACACAATTCAATCAAATCTCATAAGTTTAACAACAACATTTTCATTATTCCAACAATTCAATCAAATTTTATGGGTTTAACAACAACATTTTCATTATTCACACAACTCAATCAAATTTCATGGGTTTAATAGAACATTTTCATCATTCCCATAATTCAACCAAATTTCATGGGTTTAACAACTACATTTTCATCATTCAGACAATTCAATCATATTTCATGGGTTTAATGATAACAACATTTTCATTATTCACACAATTCAATCAAATTTTTGGGTTTAACAGCAACATTTTCATCATTCACTTAATTCAATCAAATTTCATGGGATTAACAACAACATTTTCATTAATCCCACAATTCAATAAAATTTCATGGGTTTAACAACAACATTTTTATCATTCACACAATTTAATCAAATTTCATGGATTTAACAACAACATTTTCATCATTCGCAAAATTCAATCAAATTTCATGGTTTTAACAACATTTTCATCACTCACACAATTCAATTAAATTTCATGTGTTTAACAACAACAACATTTTCATCATTCACACAATTCAATCAAATTTCATGGGTTTAACAACAACATTTTTATCTTTCACATAATTCAATCAAATTCTATCGGTTTAAAAAACACATTTTCATCATTTACAGAATTCAATCAAATTTCACTGGTTTAACGACAACATTTTCATCATTCATACAATTCAATCAAATTTTATGAGTTTAACAACAACATTTTCATCATTCACACAATTCAATCAAATTTCATGGGTTTAACAACAACAACATTTTCATCATTCATACAATTCAATCAAATTTCATGGGTTCAACAACAACATTTTCATTATTCACACAATTCTATCAAATTTCGTGGGTTTAACATCAACATTTTCACCATTCACACAATTCAATCAAATTTCATATGTTTAACAACAACATTTTCATCATTCCAACAATTCAATCAAATTTCCTGGGTTTAACAACAACATTTTCATTATTCACACAACTCAATCAAATTTCATGGGTTTAATAGAAAATTTTCATCATTCCCATAATTCAATCAAATTTTATGGGTTTAACAACTACATTTTCATCCTTCAGACAATTCAATCAAATTTCATGGGTTTAATAATAACAACATTTTCATTATTCACACAATTCAATCAAATTTCTTGGGTTTAACAGCAACATTTTCATCATTCACTTAATTCAATCAAATTGCATGGGATTAACAACAACATTTTCATTATTCCAACAATTCAATCAAATTTCATGGGTTTAACAACAACATTTTCATCATTCCACAATTTAATCCAATTTCATGGGTTAAACAACATTTTCATCATTCGCAAATTCAATCAAATTTCATGGTTTTAACAACATTTTCATCACTCACACAATTAAATTAATTTCATGTGTTTAACAACACAACATTTTCATCATTCACACAATTCAATCAAATTTCATGGGTTTAACAACAACATTTTTATCATTCACATAATTAAATCAAATTCTATCGGTTTAAAAATAACATTTTCATCATTTACAGAATTCAATCAAATTTCACTGGTTTAACGACAACATTTTCATCATTCATACAATTCAATCAAATTTTATGAGTTTAACAACAACATTTTCATCATTCACACAATTCAATCAAATTTCATGGGTTTAACAACAACAACATTTTCATCATTCATACAATTCAATCAAATTTCATGGGTTCAACAACAACATTTTCATTATTCACACAATTCTATCAAATTTCATGGGTTTAATCAACACTTTCATCATTCACACAATTCAATCAATTTCATGAATTTAACACAACAACATTTTCATCTTCCCATAATTCAATCAAATTTGATGGGTTTAACAACTACATTTTCATCATTCAGACAATCAATCAAATTTCATGGGTTTAATGATAACAACATTTTCATTATTCACACATTCAATCAATTTTCTTGGGTTTAACAGCAACATTCATCATTCCCTTAATATTCAATCAAATTTCATGGGATTAACAACAACATTTTCATTATTCCCACAATTCATTAAAATTTCATGGGTTTAACAACAACATTTTCATCATTCACACAATTTAATCAAATTTCATGGGTTTAACAACAACATTTTCATCATTCGCAAAATTCAATCAAATTTCATGCTTTTAACAACATTTTCATCACTTACACAATTCAATTAAATTGCATGTGTTTAACAACAACAACATTTTCATCATTCACACAATTCAATCAAATTTCATGGGTTTAACAACAACATTTTTTTATCATTCACATAATTCAATCAAATTCTATGGGTTTAAAAATAACATTTTCATCATTTACAGAATTCAATCAATTTCACGGTTTTAACGCAACATTTTCATCATTCATACAATTCAATCAAATTTTATGAGTTTAACACACAACATTTTCATCATTCACACAATTCAATCAAATTTCATGGGTTTAACAACAACAACATTTTCATCATTCATACACAATCAATCAAATTTCAGGGTTCAACACAACAACATTTTCATTATTCACACAATTCTATCAATTTCATTGGTTTAACATCAACATTTTCATCATTCACACAATTCAATCAAATTTCATGAATTAACAACAACAACATTTTCATCATTCACACAATTCAATCAAATTTCATGGGTTTAAGAACATATTTTTATCGTTCACACACTCAATCAAATTTCATGGGTTTAACGACAATATTTTCATCATTCACAGAATTCAATCAAATCCCTGGATTTAACAGAAACATTTTCATCATTCCCACAATTCAATCAATTTCATGGGTTTAACATCAACATTTTCATCATTCACACATTCAATCAAATCTCATAGGTTTAACAAAAACATTTCATTATTCCAACAATTCAATCAATTTCATGGGTTTAACAACAACATTTTCATTATTCACACAACTCAATCAAATTTCATGGGTTTAATAGAACATTTTCATCATTCCCATAATTCAATCAAATTTCATGGGTTTAACAACTACATTTTCATCATTCAGACAATTCAATCAAATTTCATGGGTTTAATAATAACAACATTTTCATTATTCACACAATTCAATCAAATTTCTTGGGTTTAACAGCAACATTTTCATCATTCACTTAATTCAATCAAATTTCATGGGATTAACAACAACATTTTCATTATTCCCACAATTCAATCAAATTTCATGGGTTTAACAACAACATTTTCATCATTCACACAATTTAATCAATTTCATGGGTTTAACAACAACATTTTCATCATTCGCAAAATTCAATCAAATTTCATGGTTTTAACAACATTTTCATCACTCACACAATTCAATTAAATTTCATGTGTTTAACAACAACAACATTTTCATCATTCACACAATTCAATCAAATTTCATGGGTTTAACAACAACATTTTTATCATTCACATAATTCAATCAAATTCTATCGGTTTAAAAACATTTTCATCATTTACAGAATTCAATCAAATTTCACTGGTTTAACGACAACATTTTCATCATTCATACAATTCAATCAAATTTTATGAGTTTAACAACAACATTTTCATCATTCACACAATTCAATCAAATTTCATGGGTTTAACAACAACAACATTTTCATCATTCATACAATCAAAAATTTCATGGTTCAACAACAACATTTCATTATTCACACAATTCTATCAAATTTCATGGTTTAACATCACATTTCACCATTCACACAATTCAATCAAATTTCATATGTTTAACAACACATTTTCATTATTCCAACAATTCAATCAAATTTCATGGGTTTAACAACACATTTTCATTATTCACACAACTCAATCAAATTTCATGGGTTTAATAGAAATTTTTCATCATTCCCATAATTCAATCAATTTTATGGGTTTAACAACTACATTTTCATCCTTCAGACATTCAATCAAATTTCATGGGTTTAATAATAACAACATTTTCATTATTCACACAATTCAATCAAATTTCTTGGGTTTAACACAACATTTTAATCATTCACTTAATTCAATCAAATTGCATGGGATTAACCACAACATTTTCATTATTCCAACAATTCAATCAAATTTCATGGGTTTAACAACAACATTTTCATCATTCACACAATTTAATCCAATTTCATGGTTTAAACAACAACATTTTCATCATTCGCAAAATTCAATCAAATTTCATGGTTTTAACAACATTTTCATCACTCACACAATTCAATTAAATTTCATGTGTTTAACACAACACATTTTCATCATTCACACAATTCAATCAAATTTCATGGGTTTAACAACAACATTTTATCATTCACATAATTAAATCAAATTCTATCGGTTTAAAAATAACATTTTCATCATTTACAGAATTCAATCAAATTTCACTGGTTTAACGACAACATTTTCATCATTCATACAATTCAATCAAATTTTATGAGTTTAACAACAACATTTTCATCATTCACACAATTCAATCAAATTTCATGGGTTTAACAACAACAACATTTTCATCATTCATACAATTCAATCAAATTTCATGGGTTCAACAACAACAACATTTTCATTATTCACACAATTCTATCAAATTTCATGGGTTTAACATCAACATTTTCATCATTCACACAATTCAATCAAATTTCATGAATTTAACAACAACAATTTTCATCTTCCCAATTCAATCAAATTTCATGGGTTTAACAACTACATTTTCATCATTCAGACAATTCAATCAAATTTCATGGGTTTAATGATAACAACATTTTCATTATTCCCACAATTCAATCAAATTTCTTGGTTTAACAACAACATTTCATCATCCACAATTCAATCAAATTTCATGGGTTAACAACAACATTTTCATTATTCCCACAATTCAATAAATTTCATGGGTTTAACAACAACATTTTCATCATTCACACAATTTAATCAAATTTCATGGGTTTAACAACAACATTTTCATCATTCGCAAAATTCAATTAAATTTTATGGTTTTAACAACATTTTCATCACTTACACAATTCAATTAAATTTCATGTGTTTAACAACAACATTTTCATCATTCACACAATTCAATCAAATTTCATGGTTTAACAACAACATTTTTTATCATTCACACAATTCAATCAATTTCTATCGTTTAAAACAACATTTTCATCATTTACAAATTCAATCAAATTTCACATGGTTTAAACACAACATTTTCATCATTCATACAATTCAATCAAATTTTATGAGTTTAACATCAACATTTTCATCATTCACACAATTCAATCAAATTTCTGGGTTTAACAACAACAACATTTTCATCATTCATACAATTCAATCAAATTTCATGGTTCAACAACAACAACATTTTCATCATTCACACAATTCAATCAAATTTCATTGGTTTAACATCAACATTTTTCATCATTCACACAATTCAATCAAATTTCATGGGTTTAACACAACAACATTTCATCATTCACACAATTCATCAAATTTCATGGATTTAACAACAACATTTTTATCATTCACACAACTCAATCAAATTTCATGGGTTTAACAACAACATTTTCATCATTCACAGAATTCAATCAAATTTCTGGTTTAACAAAACATTTTCATCATTCCCACAATTCAATCAAATTTCATGGGTTTAACACAACATTTTCATCATTCACACAATTCAATCAAATTTCATGGGTTTAACAACACATTTTCATTATTCCACATGGGTTTAATAATAACAACATTTTCATTATTCACACAATTCAATCAAATTTCTTCGGTTTAACAGCAACATTTTCATCATTCACTTAATTCAATCAAATTGCATGGGATTAACAACAACATTTTCATTATTCCAACAATTCAATCAAATTTCATGGGTTTAACAACAACATTTTCATCATTCACACAATTTAATCCAATTTCATGGGTTTAACCACAACATTTTCATCATTCGCAAAATTCAATCAAATTTCATGGTTTAACAACATTTTCATCACTCACACAATTCAATTAAATTTCATGTGTTTAACAACAACAACATTTTCATCATTCACACAATTCAATCAAATTTCATGGGTTTAACAACAACATTTTTATCATTCACATAATTAAATCAAATTCTATCGGTTTAAAAATAACATTTTCATCATTTATAGAATTCAATCAAATTTCACGGGTTTAACGACAACATTTTCATCATTCATACAATTCAATCAAATTTATGAGTTTAACAACAACATTTTCATCATTCACACAATTCAATCAAATTTCATGGGTTTAATAACAACAACATTTTCATCATTCATACAATTCAATCAAATTTCATGGGTTCAACAACAACATTTTCATTATTCACACAATTCTATCAAATTTCGTGGGTTTAACATCAACATTTTCACCATTCACACAATTCAATCAAATTTCATGTTTAAACAACAACATTTTCATTATTCCAACAATTCAATCAAATTTCATGGTTTGACAACAACATTTTCATTATTCACACAACTCAATCAAATTTCATGGGTTTAATAGAAAATTTTCATCATTCCCATAATTCAATCAAATTTTATGGGTTTAACAACTACATTTTCATCCTTCAGACAATTCAATCAAATTTCATGGGTTTAATAATAACAACATTTTCATTATTCACACAATTCAATCAAATTTCTTGGGTTTAACAGCAACATTTTCATCATTCACTTAATTCAATCAAATTGCATGGGATTAACAACAACATTTTCATTATCCAACAATTCAATCAAATTTCATGGGTTTAACAACAACATTTTCATCATTCACACAATTTAATCCAATTTCATGGGTTTAACAACAACATTTTCATCATTCGCAAAATTCAATCAAATTTCATGGTTTTAACAACATTTTCATCACTCACACAATTAAATTAAATTTCATGTGTTTAACAACAACATTTTCATCATTCACACAATTCAATCAAATTTCATGGGTTTAACAACAACATTTTTATCATTCACATAATTAAATCAAATTCTATCGGTTTAAAAATAACATTTTCATCATTTACAGAATTCAATCAAATTTCACGGGTTTAACGACAACATTTTCATCATTCATACAATTCAATCAAATTTTATGAGTTTAACAACAACATTTTCATCATTCACACAATTCAATCAAATTTCATGGGTTTAACAACAACAACATTTTCATCATTCATACAATTCAATCAAATTTCATGGGTTCAACAACAACATTTTCATTATTCACACAATTCTATCAAATTTCGTGGGTTTAACATCAACATTTTCACCATTCACACAATTCAATCAAATTTCATATGTTTAACAACAACATTTTCATTATTCCAACAATTCAATCAAATTCATGGGTTTAACAACAACATTTTCATTATTCACACAACTCAATCAAATTTCATGGGTTTAATAGAAAATTTTCATCATTCCCATAATTCAATCAAATTTATGGGTTTAACAACTACATTTTCATCCTTCAGACAATTCAATCAAATTTCATGTTTAATAATAACAACATTTTCATTATTCACACAATTCAATCAAATTTCTTGGGTTTAACAGCAACATTTTCATCATTCACTTAATTCAATCAATTTGCATGGGATTAACAACAACATTTTCATTATTCCACAATTCAATCAAATTTCATGGGTTTAACAACAACATTTTCATCATTCACACAATTTAATCCAATTTCATGGGTTTAACAACAACATTTTCATCATTCGCAAAATTCAATCAAATTTCATGGTTTAACAACATTTTCATCACTCACACAATTCAATTAAATTTCATGTGTTAACAACAACAACATTTTCATCATTCACACAATTCAATCAATTTCATGGTTTAACAACAACATTTTTATCATTCACATAATTAAATCAAATTCTATCGGTTTAAAAATAACATTTTCATCATTTACAGAATTCAATCAAATTTCACGGGTTTAACGACAACATTTTCATCATTCATACAATTCAATCAAATTTTATGAGTTTAACAACAACATTTTCATCATTCACACAATTCAATCAAATTTCATGGGTTTAACAACAACAACATTTTCATCATTCATACAATTCAATCAAATTTCATGGTTCAACAACAACATTTTCATTATTCACACAATTCTATCAAATTTCGTGGGTTTAACATCAACATTTTCACCATTCACACAATTCAATCAAATTTCATATGTTTAACAACAACATTTTCATTATTCCAACAATTCAATCAAATTTCATGGGTTTAACAACAACATTTTCATTATTCACACAACTCAATCAAATTTCATGGGTTTAATAGAAAATTTTCATCATTCCCATAATTCAATCAAATTTATGGTTTAACAACTACATTTTCATCCTTCAGACAATTCAATCAAATTTCATGGGTTTAATAATAACAACATTTTCATTATTCACACAAT